>NW_012098876.1:4975300-5000991 GCF_000951045.1 Mandrillus leucophaeus | reverse complement strand
GGCGTAAACCCGGGAGGCGGAGCTTGCAGTGAGCTGAGATCCGGCCACTGCACTCCAGCCTGGGCGACAGAGCGAGACTCCATCTCAAAAAAAAAAAAGAAATAGGGATAATTCCTCTCCAAACAAACAAACAAACAAAAACAAGAAAGGGGGGAAATAGGGATAATTCCAGTTTTTTTTACGTCAGCAGCTGGGTGGAAGGTCATGGTCGAATCTAACAATGTGATTATTGGAAACTTCATCAAAGGAAGGAATGGAAGCCATGGAAAGTAAAAAAGTGGAGTCAGCAAGTAGGAAGATTTTTTTTTTCCCCTAAATTGTTTTGTCTGTCTAAATTCCAGAATAAAGTGTATGGAAGCCAGTTTTTGTTTTGTTTTGTTTTGTTTTTTAAATTTCGTGTTTATTTGGTTCGTACGTTGAAGCTTAGTTTCACATTTTGATGTTTTACTGCTTTGTACAGCCCACGATGGTATTTGCCCATATTGAGTAAATGAATAATAGATACACCAAATGAGGTTTGTTTAGCAAAATCTGTTTTCCTATTGGTGTATTTTGTATTTTCTGTGATCTTTATAGAAGCTTGATTTTCATTTGGCAGGAACTTTTAATTAACTTTGTAGGGTCTCTGTTTTCCTCAAGAAACTGTGAACTCAGCGATGAAATGCAGGTTACAAGCTTACACGTAGTTTTATTTACACTGTTTTCCTTTTTGTTAATGTAGCAGTAATAACACTCTTTGCTTATTGCCACGTTCTGGACAAATTTTCAGACATGATTTTATTCTCAGATGATGGCCCATAGGAACCTGCACCTGATAAATCTGATTTTTCACTTTCTCTATCAACTAGAAGTAATTCCTTTCTCCCTTCTTTGACCTTTCCCCATTTTAGTTAGGTTCTCTTCCCTGTGTCAACATGGATTCCTTCTCTACTTATGCAGGATGGGGCATGGCAGCCTAAGGGAGGTTTCCTTAATCAGGTGTGTGTGTGTCCCTGTGTCCTTCTATTGCTGTTTTCTTCCGGGGACGTAATAAAAGGAGGAAATGGGACAGTGATAGGGTTTAGGGGGTGGAAAGTGGGATCACGAATTTCATGACATTCTATGAGAAGGTGTTTAAGGTATATGTGTCTTGGGAGGATTTCATTATGGATATTCTTGGAGCATTTGGCTTTCAGTACTCCAAGTGGGGGTTCTTTTAGTGGTTCCTGTGGGAATGTAGGTAAATTAGCTTTAGGGGTACAGGCACAGTACTAGCACTTACATTTACTAGAAAATTTTACTTTTTAAGTTAGACATCTAAACAAACTTGAAGAATCTTTTTTGAGAATTGCGTGTTTAATATGTAAAAGATTGTGGAGTTGATTAGAAAAATTTTTTGTTTTTTATGTTTTTTTTTGATGGGGTTTTGCCATGTTGCTCAGACTGGTCTTGAACTCCTGGGCTCAAGTGCTCTGCCTGCCTTGGCCTCCCAAAGTGCTGGGATTATAGGCATAAGCCACCTTGCCTGGCCTACAAGAAAAATTTTGATTTTATTATTGCTGCTATATCTCTAGAGTATCTTCTTAGACATAAATTACATTGGTGACTCAGAACGAAAGAAAAAAGACTTGTTTAACATCTACATTTTGTATATTTATAAATTAAAAGTGTATTTGCCATAGAAAATACATTATTTTTGTCTCATAAGATTAACAACTCTCTTATGGTTGCTCTGTGAAATTTGAAAAACGCAGCCTTAAGCAAAGACCATAAGAAAGAAAAATTGAGATCAAAGAGGGGAGTGTGTGCCATGGCAGTGGGGTAGGGGTTGGGATTTCAGTTCTGAAGCATGAAATGACCTGTAAACCATTTCAAGGATTTTGAATTTTATACTAAGAACAATGGGAAGACACTGCAAGCTTTTAGGTAAGGCAGTGACAAACAGAACTCTCTTCACTTTGTGTTGATCTGACTTTTCTTTAGATCAAGAATAACCTTGATCTCAGCCACGTACTGCATATGTGATGTGTCTTTCCAGAGTATCCCATCTGGAGGCACATGGTATCTGTTTCTCATAGGTGATGTTAATTTTGATTGCCCACTCAAGGTTTTGCCCTGTTTTGTTGTGTATTTTCTCTGTTTTGCAATTAATAACTAATCTGTGGGAAGGTTAAGACCTTGTAAATATTTGCTTCTCATCAAATATTTCCCTTTGATTTAGGGTCCATTGAATTTTTTTTTTTTACCTGATTCAGTCTTTCCCATAATGGTTGCAAAATAATGATTTTCTACCTCCAGCACACTCCCTTCACATTTACTAGATGGTTGTTGACATTTTACTGTAAGCAAGAGATTGCTTTGTTTCATTTTCATTTATTTGTGAATTTATTATTGGTATTTTTGGTAAGGACTCATGAATTCCTGTATTTTCAATGGTTTATACTCTTTTAATGTACATAATTATTTTTTGTGCTCGAGTTTCCCCAGATTTGGCCAGCGTTCCCTTCAAACTAGCTTCTGGATCTTTGTCATGTGCTGTCACCATTTTTTTGAGCATTTTCTTTTTATTCCCTCATACAAGATATCGCTGCTTCATCTTGTACCTACCCTGGCCAATCCGTAGAATTACTTATTTCTCTGAGAAGCCCTGGTTCCTTTTAGATGGGCACAGTATTAGAGAGTAAGAGCCGGTCACTAGAACTGAATATAATTTGGGTGATTTATTAATGGATTGCCTTTAGGGAAAAAAAAAACAAAAAACAAAAAAACCCTGTAACAGAGTAAGGAAAATAGGAGAGGGAAGGGGAAAAATCTGAGCAAGGGTGTGGTTTCAGGTCTTAGCCTAATCAGCTCTGGTGTACCACATGGTACATACAGTTTATTGTGCCTTGGAGGCAAGGGAGCTGGGCTTTCATGCCACTTTTCAGTCATTGGTAACTGCAGGAGTTGGGAGAGGGACAGCAGCAAGGAAAACAGCAAAGGGCTACCACGGCCAGGGGCAGTCCTAATAAGGTTGCAGGTATGAATGCTTCAACATTCTCTGCTGCAGGAGGGATACCAGCTCTGTCCTAAAAATAATTTATCTGAATCTATTAGGAATCTTAGGACAGTGAGATTTCAGATTGTGACAGGTCAGATAGGAATGGGTATTTGCACACATGTGTACATACACACAGGTGTGTGTACTGCATCCAGTAAAGTGCCACAGGTTGTGGTTAACAAGGTTGAATAACACTGGCTTAAGATATACCTAAGGTAGGCTAAGCTGTACTTTTTTTGTTGTTTTCTAGGCCATCGTATATACTGTTCTCTCTAGAATTTCCCCCGTCTTCCCTACCCCCAAGTCTACCGAATTCTTGTTCATTTCCACAACTCAATTTAAAATCAGTTTCTTAGGGGGAATTTCCTGATTGCTACCACCTCCAGTTAAAAATTTTTTGTTAAGGTTTAGGATTAAAAACGCCACCAAAATATCGTATTTTAGATATAAAGTCCTTTTCTTTGATGAATAAAAGGAAACCTACAGATATGATGTGACTATATGTAACAAATAATTGGAGAAATAAAGAAAAACATGACTTGAAGAATAGGAATATTCTACCTGTGTAATATTTTTCATACGAATCCACCTCTTTAAATTCGTTAGAGACTAGATAAAAGGATAGGTCAGTTAATTTCACCTAGATTATAGAGGATTGGCCACCTACTCCCAGGGAGGCAGTGTACTGTTGTGGAATCAACACCGAATTTGGGAGTTAGTAAGCCTGACTTATTGTTTCAGACTTTGTCATTAACCTGTCCTTAATGACATAATATGAGATTTGAGGATGAGAAGTAGAGAAAGGGATATCAGGTAATCGCTAAGGTTGCTTCAAACCTTAAACTTCTATGATTCTAAATATTAATACTTGTCCTAGGTCTCAAGGGGTTCTTGACTCCACACAGAAATAAATTCAAGATTATATCTTGTTGCCTGGATTAGTATCTTTTTTAATTTTTTGTTTGGGGTGTTAAAATCATATGTGTAAAATTCTGTGTTTTTGATATCTGTAGATGTCAAAAATATGAGAAGTATTACCTTGTACTTGATATAAGTAGACCAAACAAAATTGTACCTAAATAAAACTATTGGTACCCAAGTTAACATTCTCCCCCACAATCCCCTATTCTATTTTTTGTGTTTTTTCTTTTTTTTGAGACAGAGTCTTACTCTGTTGCCCAGGCTGGAGTGCTGTGGCTAGATCTTGGCTCACTGCAAGCTCCGCCTCTTGGGTTTACGTCATTCTCCTGCCTCAGCCTCCCAAGTAGCTGGGACTACAGGTGTCTGCCACCATGCCTGGCTAATTTTTTTTTGTATTTTTAGTAGAGACAGGCTTTCACTGTGTTAGCCAGGATGGTCTTGGTCTCCTCTCATGATCCACCTGCCTTGGCCTCCCAAAGTGCTGGGATTACAGGCGTGAGCCACTGCGCCCGGCCTATTTTTGCATTTTTAAGTAAGAAGATTGAAGGAAAAAATTGTTAAGAATGTGGTGTTTACCATCCTGCATTGTGTTCTGCTAAAGAACTGTTACAGGGAGATTCTTACAGATCAAAAGATACGTTAATTACCTAAACATGACTAATTGGAATGTAGAGTGTCACATGTTTATGCTGCAGAATAAGGAACCTTGCTTGACTGATTCATTATTGTATACACAATTCCTGGTGTGGTGATTGGTACATAATAGGTACATATGTATTTGTTTACAGTATATCCGTAACTATCAAATACTAAAAGTCTTTTAAATATATGTGTCATTTGTTAAGCATTAAAACAATTTTATTGCATATTTACCATATGCTAGGAGTTAGAGGGAATTACAAAGATGAGTTAGACGTGGTCTCTGACCTCATTAAACTTAACTGTTACTCGCAGTAGTTCTCAGTCTAGCTGCATATTATAATTATTTGGGGAGCCTTAAAAATATCAATTCCTGGCTTTTACCCCAGCATTTCTGATTTAACTGGTCTGGGGTGGGGCCCAAGCATTAAGAATTTTGTACAGTCCTCTCAGGTGGTTCTTTGGTACAGCCAAGGGTGAGAGCTTCTGGTACTGAAATCTTTCTTAGTCTACTCAGGCTGCCATAATAAAATCTCGTAGACTGACTGAATGACCCACACAACATAGACTGGGTGGCTTAAAAAATGTACATTAATTTTTTTACTATTCTAGAGACTAGGAAATTCAAGACCAAGGTGCAGGCAGATTTGGTTGCTGGCAAGGACTCTTTTCCTGACTTGCAGAAGGCTGCCTTCTCCCTGTGTGTTTACATGGTGGTGAGTAGGGAGGGATGGGGGAAGAGGAGGTTGGAGGAGGAGGAGGAGAGAAGGAGAAGAAGAGAGAGCCCTCTGCCTCTTATGAGGCCACTAATCCTATCGAATTAAGGCCTCACCTTTATGACTTCATTTGACCTTAATTACCTCTCAAAAGCACTGTCTCCAGATACAGTCACATTGGAGGTTAGGGATTCAACATATGAATTTGGAGAATGGTAAACACAATTCAATTCACGCCAACCAGTGATCTAGCAGGAGAAGATTGCATATATAGTGTGATATGATGTGTTTAAGTCCAGGTGTGGTTATAGCAACAGAACAAGTGCAGGCAAAATCTTGGGGTTAGAGAAAGGAGAAATCACATTTTAGTGCTGAGGTCAGGAAGAACTTTGGGATGGAGAAATGTTGAATTGAGTTTTAAATAAGTAAACTTTGATAACAAAAAATAACAGGTAGAAGATGGAAAATAAAGACTGAGATTGAACTAGAGTTTGGCTTCACCTGTTACTTGCTGGGTAATGCACGATTGCTTTGAGCTTTCTGAGTCTTAGTTTCTTTATACCTGCTTCTAAATGAGATGATGTTTGTAAACCAGTTCCATCCACCACCCTTTTCTTCTTTCTGTAAATACTATCGTGTTGCTTCTGTGTACTATATAGCTGTAAGCTGATTTTTCAGGTAAGAAGGGTAAAATAACCACTAGGTTGGCAAAATGAGGGTTTACATTGTAGAAAATTTAAGTTGGAATTGAGATGCTGGTAGGACTTAGAAACCACCAGTAGATAGCTGAAAATGTAGAAAGTTGGAGATGGAGAGGAGCACTGAGAATTCAGTATCATAAACACCATCTTTACAGGTGGAACCTTGTGGGATTGCCCCAGGAGGATTAAGTGCAGATATTACCTTGAAAGTGTGTGTACTTCTAATATTGTTACCATTGTTCAGGATATTTTTGAAACCCCTTTAAGATTTCCTTCCAGATTCTTCAGTACACTCATCTTAATACCCTCATTTTGGCAAATCTTTGTTCTGAAAGTTAATTTGAATTTCAGCCAAAGTTTAACCAGAGACAGTCTGGTGAAGTTGATAGATGATCATCCTGGGAAATGCTGCTTCTTCCCTTGTCTTGGTGTGTTTTGTGTTGCTATAAAGGAATACCTTAGGATGAGTAATTTGTAAAGAAAGGGGTGTATTTAGCTCACAGTTCTGCAAGCTATACAGGAAGCATGGCATCTGCTTGGCTTCTGATGAGAGCATTTATGCTGTGTCAGAACATGGCAGAAAAGACCAAAGAGGAAGTGAGCATGTGTGGAGAGGGACCAAACGTGAGAGGCATACTGACTTTTACAACAACCCAGTCTCTTGGGAACTAGTCAGTTTCTCTGAGAACCAGCCCACTCTGAAGAACTAGTCCACTCTAGCAAGAGCAGGAATTCCTTACTGCTAGAAGGGCACAAAGTCATTCATGAGATGTCTGCCCTCATGACCCAAACACATCCCACTGGGCGCCACCTCCTTACACTGCCACACTGGAGATCAAATTTCAACATGAGATTTGGTGGGGGCAAACCATATTGCTCCCACCCCAAAACAGTTATATTATGGAACTGGTTTTCATGTTTACTTCAGATTAGCTCTGAAGCCATACCAAGAAAGATGATGTGATTTGAGCAAAGGCTGAGTCTTTGAAATTAAAGTGAAAAACCCTTCAATATAAAAATAATTCTCCTATCCCATTATCAAAGTATTATATTTTCTTTATAGGAATTCTATGAAATATTGTAAGATAAAAGAAGAACCAGTAGTAACAGGGTGGACAGAGGCTTGAGGAACATTCATAGTGTTGAGAATATTACACAGTCTTCTAGATTTGTATGAGAAAAAAAAGTAAATCAGGCAATGTATTGCTAAGAAGGCCACAGGTATGCTGTCATTTATTACTTTGTCAAATGTCTGCTCCTGTCCCATAACACTGCTGATTTTCTACCGGATATCAGTGGGAAATTGTGCTTGTAGAGGCAAAGAGAGTCTTGAAGTTTTACCAAATAAAGTAAATGTGAAACTTGTTCATTTAAGAAATTATGGCCACAATGGCGGTTGTAACACAGTTCTAAAATTGGCATGTCTTATTGCATAAGTTAATTTCCTGCTTTGGTATACTTTTAAATATGTTGTCCCTTTCTGGCCTCTTCTTGGTTAAAGCAGTGTGGGTGGAAGAGGAAGTTTTCACACCTAGCAATCTGCAGAATCTGAGGTCCAAGAAATAGGTGCTATTGGGAAATGGGCACATCTAGTGTGAACAAGGTGGTTAATTAACAGTGAAAGCTGATAGGACAGAGAAGCTCAGATGAAGCATACTATTGTGGGATATGGGTGGTACCTGACCCAGAAGCTAAGCAGAAATAGGCACATCTACCTCACTGATGTACTTTCCGTATTTTGTAAGTGTTTGAGCTTATACAAAATTAGATTGTTAGTGGCTGACCTAATATTTGATGTTTATTCCCTTTAAATGTGTTTTTCAACCAACTGACAAATTGCTCCTCTTGCTTTAAAACATTTTTTTTTCCCATGGTAGGAAGCAGAATCAGAATTCCCTTTGATTTTACTTTCTGATAAAAAATTGAGAACTATGAATTTTTGAATATTGCTTATTCAAGTGGTGCTTCTGAATCACAAACTTACTGTCTAAGGGTTGTTTCCCTGCTTCAGCATAACGGTGGAAGCTCACTTAGCCTTGTTTGCTTAAGTGTCCTAAGGCCACCACTCGATGTGCATGGTGGCGTCATTGAAGGTATAGAACCTAGGTTACATGATCTTGGCATTGGCACTTTATTAGAGGCTTGGTTCATTTCACCTCTGTGAGCCTCTACTTCTTTATCTGCAAAATGAAATCAAAATACCTGCGAGAACTGTTATGAAGACTTTATATTCATTGCGCTCATCTCCAGGTTTCACAGACATAGACAGGCTGGAGCATTGTGGGGGAAAAAACATCTTTCCTACTCTTGATTTCCCTTTTTGTTTTTGTTTTGTCAGTTCAAGTATGGCTTGAAGGGAAGAAGGTGAATTTTCCTATTCTAAGATGTCACTTCCTTTACCCTTCCTCATTTTACTCTGTCATTATAGCAAGAAGGTATGAACACACTGGCAAGAGGAATATCTGGTCATGAGCATACATATCTTTGTGCTGTTGAAGCAAACTGGTGTCTGCCTAGATTCCTGGTGTGAAGCACTTAGTGAGAACTAACAATTGAGAACTCTGGTCTCATTATATTGTACATCATGCCTTCTTCCTGGGGCTCTGCCTTTTGAAGCTCTTCATAGCTAGTAAAGAAGAGGGGCCAGTAGGAGGTGGTAGCTCACTCCTGTAATCCCAGCATTTGGGAGGCTGAAGTGGGTGGATCACTTGAGTCCAGGAGTTTGAGACCAGCCTGGGAAACATAGTGAGATCCCATCTCTATAAAATATACAGAAAAAAATTAGCTTGATGTATTGATGTGTGCCTGTGTTTCCAACTACTTGGGAGGCTGAGATAGGAGGATCACTTAAACCTGGGAGGCAGAAGCCGCAGTGAGCTATGATCACGCCATTGCGCCCTGTCCTGGGTGGCAGAGTAGTACTGTGTCTCAAAAAACAAAAACAAAACCCCAAAAAATCCCAAAAATACTCCCCCCAAAAAGCTAAACAAACAAGAGGGACCCAAATATAGAAACTACTGCTAATGAGAACATTGTTGCAAGTTTATTACAAGCATTTTTCATGTTTTTCCTACAGAGTAAATGGTAGCACCAAACTGTCTTCAAGAACAAGTAAGTGTAACTAGTAAATTTTTTAAAAAGTGGCATTACCTAAGTATCAAATTAGTTAAATTAGAATGTTTTCATTATTGAAAGGGCATAGCTTGCCCTTCATATATCACATTCTTTCCTATTAAAGACTCTGTAATATTCTGATTTGCTTCACTGTTGTCTTTGTGGATTCATAGCAAGTGCTGTTGTCAGTAGCCTTATAATCTAGTACTGCCATATTGCAAGAACACATGAGCCCCAAAGCAAAATATGAGCTAACAAATTCAGCCAGTGAAAAAGGTGAAAATTGACTTCCAGGTGATGATAGAATGTTGAGAACATAGAGCTTTGGAAATTTTCCCTGGTGGTGTTATCCTGATTCATTAATTCAGTATAAATTTATGTGACTATACAGTAGCAAACTTTCAAAATTTAATTTTTAGTTTTTCAATCTCTGAACAAATGTATAACATATATACACCAGATTGAGATTAAGAGAATCACTTTGTAATATTGTTAATAAAAATTGTCTATCTATAATATTTGTAATGTTGAAGATAACTTTTTCAAAAATTATAATTAATAAATCATTGATATTTAGTGGCTGGTATGCTATCAAGTAGGAAAATCTTTAGTAGAATTTTCATATTTTTAATACTGTCATTTCTGATTTAATACCAAGAATTTGGAAAATTTGAAATCAATATTAATACAATTCTGGAATTATTTATTTGCCCTAGGAAGTTTTAGAAGAATGATCAGATGCCTTGACAAACCATCAAGTTTTAAAACTTGACACGTTTTAAAAATGTGTTTGATAGGAATATTATATCTTAGAATTTATAATGTAGGTAAATTTTTATTATAATTTATTTTTGGAAAAATGGTTTGATATTACAAATATATGTCTGTATTCGAGGAATTGATTTAAAGTAATATTGCCTTAGTCATTTAAGACCTAGTTGAAAGATTTATAGAGCAAAGAGAAGATTCATCAGGATGCATTATGACTAAGTTGTGTAGATGAAAATTATATATGTGAAAAAAAGTAACAGTTTGAAATTGATTTTATAAATAGATCAGTATAATCCAGTATCTTCTAATCTGTTTAGTAATTACACTGAATAGTTATTGAGGCCTAGTTATGATTTATTCTGTAGGCAAGGCAAAAAGGAATTTGTAGGGATAGTCTCAGTTTTATTCTTTTCTCTGTAAGTAGGCATCAACTTTCCACTCTATAAGATGTGTCACAGTCCCTTCAAATTCAACATGTACACAACTGAATGTCTGTCTTACCTGATCCTTCTTTTGTATTCCTTAGCTCAATAAATGGTCATATCCTTTTACTTGAAGCCAGAAAACTAGGAGTCCTCCTTGAATCATCCTGTTCCCTCAGCCCCTTTAGGCACCATCAGGCTTGTAGGAACTCCCTCTGAATTTGTCCTTTTCTCTCCATCCATGCTTCCAGTTCCTTCTCAGTGCTTTGTTTTGTTTCCTCTTTTTTTTGAGACAGAGTCTCACTCTTGTCTCCTAGGCTGGAGCACAGTGGCATGATCTCGGCTCACTGCAACCTCCGCCTCCTGGGTTCAAGCAATTCTCCTGCTTCAGCCTCCTGAGAAGCTGGGACTGCAGACGCGTGCCACCGCGCCCGGGTGATTTTTGTAGTTTTTTTTCACTAGAGACAGGGTTTCATCATATTGGCCAGGCTGGTCTGGAACTCCTGGCCACAAGTGATCCACCCGCCTCAACCTCCCAAAGTGCTGGGATTACAGGCGTGAGCCACTGTGCCCGGCCTGTTTCCAGTGGTTTCTGGCAAAGCCAAGGAAAAAGAGAATGTGTAAATAAATGATATAGCGAAGAGTTCAGGCCTATGGGCCAAATCTGGAAAGGCTTATAAGCTAGGAACGGTTAGTAACATTTTTGAAGGGTTGTTTAAAAAAAAAAAAATATATGTATATATACACACACACACACACATCCACACACATATATATATAATACATATATACTCACATACATGACAGAGATGATATGTAGCCTGCAAAGCTTAAAATATTTATACTCTGGTTCTTAACAGAAATAGTTTGTCTACCTTTATATAGGCAATGAAAATTAGAATACAACCACAGGTGTCATAAAGAGAAAAAAAATTATGTGAACCGCTTCATATCATTTTTTTGTTTGAAAATTTAAGTGAAATAGATAGTGTCATTGAGAAATATAATCTTGCTAAAACTTCAGCCGACTCTAAAGTAAAAAACCCTTACAAAATTGAAACAAAAGTTAAAATTATCTTTGTGCCTGTGTGTCTTACACATACACACATACATACCCCCAAACGCAGGCCCTGATAGGTTGTGTATCGGTTAGGATTCCACCATGGAAATAATCAGTAGGTGGAAAAAACATATATATCTTAACGTGTATATATATACACACACACATATATATGCATATATGTGCAAAATACCTTCACAGCATCACCTGAATTAATGTTTGCATGAATAACTGGGGACTATAACCCAGCCAAACTGACCCATAAAACTGACCATCACAGGTGGTTTTTAACAAACTTTCAAGGAACTGAGAATAATCTTTGTTTTATACACAATGTTCTAGATAATATAAAGGGAGAGGAAGGTCCCTAATTTATTGTTTAAATAATACAACTTTAACACCTAAACAATGCAAACATAAGGCAAGTCATAAGCAAACACCGGCATAGTGACAACTGAAAAGATTTTAAACACAATTTGAGCATCCGAGACAGAGGTCTTGCTAGTTACTACTTAACCACTTTTCTAAAGGATGTAGCCAGCAAGAATTAAGAAAGAGGATGCAAAACTGTTTCTGTGATTGTCTACATAGAAATTGGAAAAGAATCTGTTGTCAAATTATTAAAATTGTATTGATTATAAGGACAACATAAAAAATCAGTTGAACCTAAACACTAGCAGTAAATAATTACAACAGGTTATTTATGGAAAGACACATTTACCAATAGAAATCTAATGAAACATGAACAGTAACTTTAAAGAGAAAATTATGAATCTTTTTGTCTACTTAGTAACCTAATTTCTAATAGTTATGGGTTGAAATCTTCCACTGTGAGTGCAGATTTCTGTAATTTTTAAAGCTAATCTATTTTAAATTGAGGTAAAATATACAGTGAAATTTACAGATCTTAAATGAGTTTTCATAAATGTATATACCCTAATGAAGACATTTTTCAGAGAGTACCTTTTCAGCTCCCATAAATAAGCACTGTTGTAATTTTTATCACCATAGATTAACTTTGCATGTTCTTGAATCATGGCAGTATATACTCCTGTGTCTGCTTTCTTTTGCTCAGATGTTTTTGAGATTCACCTAGGATAGATCACCCACCCTACTGATAGTAATGGTATACCAATAGTATCATTGTTTTTTATTGCTAAGTAATTTTTGGCTATTCTGAATAATGCTTCCGTAAATAGACTTGTACAAGTTGTTTTCTAGACTTATATTTTCTTTTTTTTTTTGAGACTGAGTCTCGCTCTGTTGCCAGGCTAGAGTGCAGTGATGCGACCTCGGCTTGCTGCAACCTCCGCCTCCTGGGTTCAAGTGATTTTCCTGCCTCAGCCTCCCAAATGGCTGGGACTTCAGGCACACGCCACCACACCCAGCTAATTTTTGTATTTTTAGTAGGGATGGGGTGTCACCATGTTGGCCAGGATGGTCTCTATCTCTTGACCTTGTGATCCGCCCGCCTTGGCCTCCCAAAGTGCTGGGATTACAGATGTGAGCCAGGACTTATATCTTCATTTATCTTGCATAAGTGAATACCTAAGAGTGGAACATATTTAACTTTATAACTCAGCAGTTTTCCAGAGAAATGTATCATTGCACAGTCCCACCAGCAAGATATAAAAGTTACAGATGCTCCACATTCTCTCCAGTGTTGATGTTGTCATTGTTTTTAGTTTTAGTCATTCTCTTGCATTCAAAATGATACAAGGGGTTTCATTTGCAGTCTCTTAATGATTAATGATTTTGAGCACCTTTTTATATATGTATTTACAATTTGCATATCATCTTTTGTGATGTGTCAGTTCAAGCCTTTTGCCCATCTTTTATTGAGTTTTTATTATTGATAGGTAGGGGTTCTTGATATATTCTGGACTCAAGTCCTTTGTTTTATTTATTTTTATATTACATATATATATATATATATGAAGTAAGTTGTTCCTCCTGGTCTGTAGCATGCCTTTTCAAAATTTTCTTGTGTCTTTTGATAAACAAATGATTTCATATTAGTGAAGTCAAATTGATAATTTGTATACTTTATTTTTACTGCCTTATGCCCTCTTTAAGAAACTGTCTACTCCAAGGAATTGAACGGTCTTTTTTGTTTAATAGTTTTAGTTTTTACATTAGACTTATGATCCATGGCCAATTAATTTTTGTGGTTACTGTGAAGTAGGTAGTCAAAGGGTTTAACTTTTTTTTTTTTTCATGTTAATATGGTTCTGCCACCATTTGTCAAAAATACTTTTATTTCTTCATAAACTAGCCTTGGTTCATTTGTCAATAAATTTGTTGTATATACATGGAAATATTTCTGGATTCTTTTGTTCTCTTTTGTTACATTGCTCTTTTTGGTTACCTGAATTATGCCAACACTACATTGTCTTGATTTCTGTGGCTTTATAGTATGACTTGTAATCAGGTAGTTGCTCCATAGCATCTAAATTTGTTCTTCTGTTTTAGTGTTGTTTTGGCTATTCTGTGTCCTTTGTGCTTCCTTATACATTTTTTCACTTTTTTATTATAACTTTATTTTGTAATAATATAATAATAATAGGAAACTGCAAAATCATGCGGTTTCCATGTATCTACCTTCTTCCCTTTCCCTAATGATGCTATCTTACATAACCATGGTATGTATATTCTCAGTGGGTGTGATACTGCCTTCAAAGGATAACAATTGACATTGGTGGAGACAAAAATACTCTCAACATATAAAGCACTGTTACACCTGCAGTACGTAAACATATATGCTTTATCTGCGATATTAACATTTCATACGGGTACATTAGGAAAAAAATGTCAAAAAAGGCTCCTTTTAGGGCAAAAATGAGAAAAGGTTGGGACAGGCTCCTATAATGAAATGTGAACACGGAAACTGGGAATTGGCAATGGTATAATATCGTTGCTTCAGGTACTAATCTTAGTCAAATTTCACCAGTTTTTTACATGCACTTTTTTTGTTGTTCTAGAGTTATATGACATCTAGATCATGAGGATTTTCTCCTGTGATTGTTTGTAGACGTTTTTTTCTTTAACTTTTTATTTTGAAATAATTATAGACTCACATAAAATTGTGAAAAATACTATATAGACTAAGTGTCCATCTCATAGCGTTCCCCAGTGGTGACACTTATATATCTGTAGTATAATATCAAAACCAGGAAACTGAAGTTGATACAGTACTGTTAACTAGATTATAGACCATTTCAGTTTTCACCAGTTTTTACATGTACTCATATGTGTGTGTATATAATTCTGTGTAATTTTATACCATGTTTCTTTTTTTGTAGGGAAAGCGTTCAGAGTTTTACTATTAAGTATGATGTAAGCTAGAGGATTTTTTGTAGATGTCCTTCATTAAAGAAGTTCCCTTCTGTTCCAAGTATACTGATTTTGTTTTTTATGAATGCGTGTAGAATTTTGTCCAATTTTTTGGCATCAATCGATATGATTATATGGTTTTCCTTTTTTAGTCTGTTAATATATCTATTGGATTACATGGATTGAATTTCTAGTGGTGAACCACCCTTGCCTCCCTGGAATAAATTCAACTTTGTTGTTATGTATCTTTCTTTTTATGTATTGCTGGGTTTGATTTGTTAATATTTTGTTGAGGATTTTTGCATGTGTGTTCATGAGGCATAGTGGTCTGTGGATTTTGTGGGTATGTGTATGTGTTTTGTAAATACCGTTCTTGCTTTTGGTATCAAGGTATCTGTGCCTTCTTGAGTGAGTTTTGGTTGTTTTGTGGTTTTTTTAAAGGAATGTGTTCATTTCATTCTAGTTGTCAGGTTCATTGGCCTAAATTTGTTCATAATATTCCCTTATTATTTAAAAATATTTATCATTTCTGATGTTTGAAATTTGTAACCTTACTCTGGCTAGTGGTTTATAAATTTTGTTAATCTGATCCTCTCAAAGAACCAGCTTTAATTTCATTTTTTTTTCTTTTATTTGTGTGGTATTCTTTATTTCATTGATTTATATTTTGATATTTATCATTTCCTCTTTTGCTTGCTTTGTGTTTATTTTACCCTTTTGCTGGTTTCTCAACATAGAAACAAGTTGATATAAGACCTTTTTTCATTTACTAGATAGGTTTTTAGTGCTACAAATTTCCTGCCAAGTACAGTTTTAGCTGGATCACATAAATTTTGATATATTGTTTTTATTTTATTCATAGAAAAATACTGTCTTATTTCCTTTTTGACATTTTCTTAGATCCTTGGGTTATTTAAAAGTGTGTTATTTAGCTTACAAATATTTGAAGATTATCCAGAGATCTGTTATTGGTTGCTAATTTAATTACATTGGTGTCAGGGAACATAATTTGTAGTGCTTGAATTCTTTCAGATTTATTGAGGTTTGTTTTATAGCCACAGTATGGTTTATTTTAGTAGATGTTCTGCTGTTATTAGGTATTCTATAAATGTTAGTTAGGTCAAGTTAGTCGATAATGTTGTTCAAGTACTTCACAGTTTTAACATTTAAATATACGTTTTTGTAATATGATTTATATATTTTACATTTGTATATCATGTGTTCAGTTTTTTTTCTGTCAGAGCATATTCTCTGTTACATCTTGTGAGATACTTTATTTTACAAAGAAGGTTACAAAATTATCTCCCATCGTTCATGCTTTTCTGTAATGTGGTTTTGTTAACAAGAATGGAATCTGATTTCCTTCCACTTGAGTGTGGGCTATCCTTAATGACTTGGAATCAGTATAGTGCAGCATGAACGAATGCTGTAGCATGGCTCCAGGTACAGAGGCCATTGATAGATGTTCTGGTTTACAGTCCTAACTGAGCACTTCTTTTGGCCATTCCAGGCCAGGTGTCAGATACATATATGAAAAAAGAAGTAATTTTGGAAGTAAATCCTCCAGCCCCAGCTTTTGTAGCTGTTGAAACCAACACCAGAACCACCAGAACTTTGAGTCTTCCCAGATCAGGCCCTCTGACCGATAGTTTATTGTTTATTGTTCCACATCATTAAATTTGATTAGTGGTTGTTGTTGCACATAGTAGTCATTCCCCAGTATACATAGGGGATTGGTTTCAGGAGCCCCGTATTTACCAAAACCTGTGCATTCTCAAGTTCTACCATGGGCCCCTCAGAACCCATGTGTATGAAAAGTCGGCCTGAAAAGTTGGTGTACCATATAGGTTTGCATCTCCAAAATATTGTATTTTCAGTCTGCATTTGATTGGACAGTATCTGAGTGTTAAGTGGACCCCCACAGTTCAAACCCATGTTGCTCAAGGATCAACTGTAACAAGGAGATTACTTCTTTTTCTCTAGGGTTTGAAGGTGGTAAGCATTTTACTTCCTATATATCTGAATGTTCTTAACCTCACTTATAATTGGTTGTTTAAAGACTCTAGAATTCTTCATAATTCTCTCTCAGAACTTGGAAGTTATTTCTCCATTGTCTTGTTGCATCATGTCTTGCTAGCGAGCCATAACGTAAATCTGATTCTCTTTCTTTTATGTAGGCAGTGTTTATTCCCTTTTGAAGCTTTTAGGATTCTGGGGTTTCAGACATGGTCCATTGCTGTCTGAGGACTCAGCTCTTTGTATTTGCCTTAGTATATTTATTATACTTCACAATAATCTAAAATCTTCTTTCCTGTATTCTTTTAATGGGAAACTGTCTGGTCTTTTGGGGATAAATAGCTATATATACCTTTTTCACCCATGACCTGAAGGCAGCAGAGGAGGTGACCATTTGGCTCCTATTGAGTCACTTTAATTAATAACTGTTTAGTTTCCCCCAGGGAAGTTTTCTTGCTTTTCATATTTGCTGCTTCAGAGCATGGAGCAGTGCCCACTTTTGGCATGCGCTTTTTTCCTGGACACTCTATAGCAATATGATTACCTCATTTAGTCTGATCTAATCTGCCTTTTTATCTTTCAGAGATTCCTCATCGTTTTTGGTTCACTGAAGACACTTATCCCTTGTTTATTTTTCAGGACTCTCTTAGCATTTAAGGAGCAGGTGGGACTCTAGAGCAGGTGTTCAATTTGCCATTTTAGTTCAATTGTAGAAGTTGTGTTTAAAATGCACAGAAATCACATACCTTTTGTTTTCATATGGACTTGCAGTTCCACCTTTTCTTCTGCTAGTTCTTTTTTAGGCTACTCTTACTGCTAGGTAGAAAAAACTACTTGTGTGTCTCTTAATCTTGTATCTCTTCATCTATTCTTGGATCTCAGTATCAGTGAAAATTCTCTTTTGTGGATTATATTAATAAGGGAGTGATGATTTAGATGCCAACTTTGACAAGACTGCATGGAATATGTTATAAAGTAAAAATGTCATAGTATAGTTTGCAGAAATTTTAAGAAACATGTTGCTTGTATTCCTCACATTTTTGTTGTTGTATATAAAAAAATCATTGCAAATATGATGAATTTCAGTGACTAAAATAATCACAATTTCATAAGGTTGTAAGTTTTGAGTATATTTGCATAGGCTTTTAAGTAAACCAGAGTCTTATTTTTCCTTTAATCTGGTGATTTGCTTGAGACTTTATTAAAGAAAGATCTTTTTTTTTTCAGACCAGCATCTCAGACATGTCGAAAAAGATATTTTGATCCCTAAAATAATGAGAGAAAAGGCCAAAGAGAGGTGTTCTGAACAAGTTCAAGGTAAGATTCAAATATTCATGTAAAGATCAAATTTATTTTTAATAATATGATCTGAATTTAATCCTTAGCCCCAGAATCAAGTAGTCAGTGAATTAATATGTATGAATTGCTTCTCACCCTTTTGCTGAAATACCAGTATTTCAGCTTTCAGAACTTCCAGTGATGTTCAATTCATTTACAGTTTAAAAATATTTCCCTAAATTACTAGTAAAAAACATCTTTTTTTTTTACCCTCAGAGGTACAGTTATATCCATAGAAAAACTTGGTATGAGTAATTTGGAGAAACAAGTTATTCTGATGGTTTTATAGGGGAGGAAGAAACATCAGATCTAGCCTATACCTGTTTTCCATCTGTCACCATATTCACATGTATATATATATATTATATATATATATTCTAAGGTGATTTTCTTTGGTGTCATTGTCTATTACTGAATTGTTAATAGAATCCTGATAGCACTTACAGTGAGTCTGGGGTTTTTGTTTTGTTTTACGTTTCTAAGTGGAGGATATTTATGTCAATACATACGCTAGACAGCTACACATGTATGTTTTCTTTGGAAAATGTTTTAACATGAAATACTCCTGTAGATCTAGAGACATCAGTGATTGATGTGCAATATTCTAGTGAAACATGTAAACAAAGCAGTGAAAGGTGAAAAGTGAGGCCATAATACATTTGTAAATGATGAGTTATTAGAAAAGCACATGGCAATATTACTGTTGAAATAGCTTTAAAAAAATTCTACCTCTTGGAAGGGCCATCAAAAAGAAGTAACAAAATTTTATGGACATAGGCTATTTTCCTGGCTTTACTTCTTCAGTTTCCATGTGGTCATCTTTGTTGAGGGAACACAATAATTTTTAGCGAGGATGATGGGCTGCACTTCCACTGCAAGCTTCTCTACAGGGGAGCAGGGCTGTGTCAACTCTAATTTCAGGACTGGGTCAATGGCATTTGGAGACTAGGAATGCTTTTGTTCCCTTCTCTGTCCTCTGCCCTTAGAGAGGACCTTTGCAATTGATGAATGGAGGTAATAAAATAAGAGTAGTTCTTTGGACTCAACAATGTGTGATGGTCATTTTTGTTTCTTCAGTAACTTATTATGACCTATCCATTTTAAAACTCATATAAATAACCATCCTGTGGTTTTACTCTTGCTTTCCTGTATTAGTTTAATAGTTTAATCAGAGTACCTTTCTTTAACACCTACCCCCAGGTGTCTTGAGAAGTCAACCTATTGACACCTGCAAGTAGTGCATGTATGGCATTGGCAGGTGTCATGTTTATGGTCACAAGAGGTATAATGTGCACATTCCTCATAGAACTTAAAAAATGTATATCCTGATTCAGGTGAGGGGAGATAAAACTTAAAAACTCTATACTAAAGTTGTAGGGCTTTTTATTGCTAGGGAAATTTACTTATTACTGATATATCAGTCTGAAGTTATACATATAAGTTGTATTTATGCTGTCATGTAGCATATTATCTTTATACCTGGAATGAAAGAAAGCGAGCTAACTCAATTACAGATTTAAATTTTACTGACATAATTCCAAGGAAAATGCAGAATGATTGTATGACTTTGGGTTTCAGAACTGTCTTTCATTGTTTCTTAGACAATGAAACTTTGTTTTTGGTTTTTGAAATGAAAGAATAGAGTATAACTTTAAAATATTTATTTGTGTTACAAAACTAGTGTTTTATAATGGTACAGAAAATAAGTGTTTAATTTTCACTTCATCAGAAGTTGTTTAGGATGTTGATGTAGTTAAGTTTTTGCTTTTTCAACATACTTGAGTTTTCTGAAGACTGAAAGCATCTTAAAATCTGTGATTCATTTGGATTATTTAAATGTATTCATCTATATTAGAATATAATAACATAATTTGAATTTCTTATAATTATATATTGATTTTTTAGGCCATGTGATTCAAAACAATGTTTTAGAATCTAAAATTGATAAGAGAATAAGAAGTCTATTTTCTAACCATATAAATTAGGAAATGATATACATTAGAATTATTCAAGCATCAAAAGAAAACTTCATTTAAACTGAACAGTAAGACATAATTTAGAATCGGGACATTTCCATTGTAGTTTATTTACTGTTTATAGCTTTTGCTTTATTAAATAATTATAGGATTTTGTATAAAAGCATTATGTATGCCAATTGTATGGTTCTTAGATAAAAGATACAGGAATTTTAATAAGTGGTCTGACTTTCTGCTAAATGCCTAAAACATGATTATGTAGGAAAGCTTTTCCATTAGATTTTTTTTTTAAACGTCATTTCAACCCAGCTGATCATAAGAATTGGGTCAGACTGTCAGCAACTTAGGTTTGTGAAGGGAATGGAACAGCTTTTCCATGGACAAAGAGAAATGAAATCACTTTCAATGAAAGAAAGATGCCTCATTATAGTCACCAACAGCAGTTATTGACAGCTACACTTCCTATTAACAAGGAGCATTTAACTAAGAGTTTGGCTGTTGGATCTTTGGACTTGATCTAATTTGCTAGCATTAATTAGTTTCTTTTGAGCACAGACACTTGGTGCTCACAGCTATAGATCTGGAGGGCTAATTAGGATAGAAAATTGAACAGAATTGGGTAAGGCATTAACTTTCAACCATTACCAGCTGGGACACTGATAAAGACCACAGAGTCCAAATGTTACCTATTGATGTGAGGAGGACCCTAATGAATATCAATTTCAGCCAGGTTGCTATATTCTTACTAGTTGTCTTTTCATTATAATTTTTTAACCAGCTTACATTATACTCTCTTTATCTATACACCATTGGTTTTTACTTACTGTACACTGAATTAGTCTGAGTTGCATATTTCACCTAATGTTTAAATACAGTTAAAATTTGTCAAGCAGTAGATAACATTTAGAATGTTTCATCATTATATACCCTTGTAATTCTAAAATTTAATTTTAATCTGGAATTACATGATTCTAATTCTACAATGAATTTGTGTAAGTTCCAGTAATATGCCGTTTCAATATAATGAAAACTATAACGTAATACAAAAAAATTTTAGCTTTTGGGTGACAATTAGTTTTCATATTATTCAAATGGTGTCGACTCTTGAATCTTGGTCTTTATAAAATGTATTTTTAATAATGTAAAGTAAGAAACACGAAAGTATTTGGTTTCTTTTTTTCCCCCTTTTTCTTTGAAATGGAGTCTCACTATGTTGTGCAGGCTGGTCTCCAACTCCTGGGCTCAAACAAGTCTCCCGCCTTGGCCTCCCAAAGTGCTGGGATTGCAGGCATGGACTACTGTGCCCGGCCTATGTTTCTTTTTGAAGAGAATAGTGCTTAGCACCTTTCCTTTTTGAACTTTGATTTGATTTGAAAAGGTGGCTTGACTTAGAGATTAGAAAGGAGAATCCTGATCTTGCTATTGGGGAAACTTTGACAAGATTATAAACTCTGTTGGTATCAAAAGAAAAGTTACTGATTTAAATATAAAATTTAATTTTATAGTATTTTTTCCTTGCTAGTGATATTATTGGCAGTGAATAAAGCCGCTAAAATAAATGACTGAAGTATACTGGTAGACATTAACACAGTGAACACTGAGTACATTGGGAATGGAAGTGAAGGAAAACTCTAGAATGGCCAAATCGCTTTCTTACTTCCTCCCACTTTCCTTACCTTCCAAAAGCCAAAACAGTAATATCCCACCAAATGTAATGATGAAATCATTACTTTTTCTTGGATCTAGGAGTTAGCACCTTGTGTCTTAGGGAGATGGTTTGACAAACTCTGGATTTCAACTTTGTGTCTTTTTCTAGCTGTTTGACTTCACTAATTTAATGATTTATGTTTTCTATGTTAGTAATGTTTAAAAAATATTGTTTGCCGTATATAGGTAAAGTATGCATACTAGTATTATACATTTTTCTCTGTAAGAGGAAGAGTCACTGAATTATGTAGTGTTTTATAAAAATTCCTCATTATATTTCTTTGCTTTTTTGAAGTGCATAGTCGACATTTGCTATAAAGTCTCTATATTGGATAATGACGTTTGCTTTAGAAATAATAAGAGCCTTTTCTCTTTTTTCCTTTTGCTGTCACAGGTAAAGACAAAAAAGTATTTCGCCATCAGGGATGGGTTGGAACTTTCTTTAACCTAGCTGTATTCTTTTACAGACTCCTTTCATCCCTTGGGCCTTCTTTTCCCTTATTTTAATGTTCGTTTTCTACTTATGTTGCAGTCTTTATGATCTGTTGTCCCAGTAAGTGAGATATAGCTCTGAAAGAATTATATGAAGTACAAGGAAGCATGGGTTATTTGTTTGTTTGAAACATCACAGAGCTGTAGGTAAATAACAAAGAAGCTTGATAAAATACCCTGTTCTGTCAATCACACAGAACTGAAGTATGTTCTATTTTGTGAAATTCCAAAGATAAGTGAATCAACAAAAAAGAATCAAGTTAAGCATGCTTAGAATGTTCTTTAGAAAGTTTACAGGCAGATAATTATCAAAATAGCATTGAAATAGGTTGCAGAGCTGCAGACTATATACATGGTCAAAGTAATCAATCTTCTGTCCAACTGTGTTACTTGAAGCTGCCAAAAACCTGCCTTTTTATTTGTTGTTTGAGGTGTACCACTCGTATTACACGTATTTTTGTCGTTAACCAGTTCAACGGTATTAACTAATGCTGAAGTGGATATGCAACACATCTTGAGACTAGTTTGGATATATTAAAAGGAAAATAACCACTGCATATGATGAATAGCTATTATATATGAGTATATTATACAGTCTAAGAAATACAAGTAGATATAAGGCATAGTTTCTGCACTTTGAACTTACACTGGACTATGTTATGGGTTCCCAAGACCACCATTGGATTGGTTGATTCACTGGGAAGACTGACAGGACTCAGCATATAATCCTATTCATAGCTAAAATTTATTACAGCAAAAAGATACAAAGCAAAATCAATAAAGAGAAAAGGCATATGGGAAAGTTCAGAAGAAACCATGGCACAAGCTCCATGAGTCTTCTCCTGGTAGAGTCACTCAGGGTGTATGTAATTTCTCCAGCATTGGATTGTGACAACACATGTGAAATGTTGTCTACCAGGGAGGCTCATTAGAGACTCAGTCCCCAGAATTTTTATTGAGAGTTGGTCATTTGGGAACCCTCTGCCTAACATGTACCAAAATTTCAGATTCCCAGAAGGAAAGCAGATGTTCAGCATAAACCATATTGTTTGCACAAACAGTTTGGGCACAGTGAGCCACTCTTATCAATTAGGAAATGGTGGGGACACTCCCGAGATCCGAGTTCTCCGATGTCACCTGAGGGCCAATCTTGCAAGCAAGCTTTTTAAAGATGGCAGTGTCATGCCTGCTATGTTAACTCTTTTCTGCACATGGACATAATAAAAGTTACTTAGCAGTAACTATTTATGTATGCCTATCACGCCTGATTAGTTATGCCAATGGAATCATGAGTAATAGGCTTATATCAATCATAAATACAGCTGAGTTATTTTAAAAATAACTGAACAAAGTATATAGCAGCCCTTCTTACCTGTGGTTTCACTTTCCGTGGTTTCAATTACCTGTGCTCAACTGAGGTTCTAATTTTATCATTTCATATCATCATCAGAAGGGTTAGTGTAATAGGATATTTATAGTACAATAAGATATTTTGAGAGAGACCACATTCACTTAACTTTTATTGTTATAAACATTCTATTTTATTAGTTGTTGCTAATCTCTTACTGTGCCTAACTTATAAATCAGATTTCATCAGGGGTATGTATGTAGAGGAAAGAAACATAGTACATGTAGGATTTGGTAGCATCTGCAGTGTCAGGCATCCACTAGGGGGCTTGGAACGTATCCCCCATGCATAACAGGGGACTGCTGTATAATGGTTATTACTTATTGATCCAGTGGTTTTCAGTTGTATGTGTTAGCTCATATGCTCATTATCAGACTCAATAGCTTATTATGATTATCTTGTTTCTGAAAACAGGACAGTTTTGCAATAAAACTGTATGTAGTTGGATATAAATAACCTTGAATAAAATGGCTAATTTTCTTCTCACAGAGGAAGATGCAGTATATTTGGTTTTAGAAGTAAATGAAATTTTACTTCTAAGTTCTGGGATACATGTGCAAGATGTACAGGTTTGTTACGTAGGTAAACTTGTGCCATGGTGGTTTGCTGCACCTATCAACCCATCACCTGGGTTTCTTTTTTTTTTTTTCCTTTGAAACTGAGTCTCTCTCTGTTGCCCAAGCTGGAGGGCAGTGGCGCAATCTCAGCTCACTGCAACCACTGCCTCCTGGGTTCAAGTGATTCCCCTGCTTCAGCCTCCCAAGTAACTAGGACTACAGGAGCACACCATGACGCTGGCTAATTTTTGTATCTTAGTAGAGATGGGGTTTCGCCATGTTGGCCAGTCTAGTCTCAAACTCCTGACCTCAGGTGATCTGCCCGCTTTGGCCTCCCAAGTCCTGCGACTGCAGGTGTGAGCCACCGCACCTGGCCAATCCATCACCTAAGTATTCCTGATGCTTTCCCTCCCTCCCTGCCCCCAGCAGACCCCGGTGAGTGTTGTTCCCCTCCCTGTGTCCATGTGTTCTCATTGTTCATCTCCCACTTGTAAGTGAGATCATGTGGTGATTGGTTTTCTGTTCCTGCATTAGTTTGCTGAGGATAATGGCTTCCAACTTCATCCATGTCCCTGCATCCATGTCCCTCGTTCCTTTTTATGGCTGCATAGTATTCCATAGTGTATACGTGCCACATTTTCTTTATCTGATCTATCACGGATGGGCATTTGGGCTGAATCCATGTCTTTGCTATTGTGAATAGTGTTGCAATGAACATACGTGTGCATATATCTTTATAATAGAATGATTTATATTCCTTTAGGTATATACCCAGTAATGGAATTGCTGGGTCAGATGGTGTTTCTGGTTTTAGGTCTTTGAGGAATCACCACACTGTCTTCCACAGTGGTTGAACTAATTTACGTTCCCACCAACAGTGTAAAAGTGTTTCTATTTCTCCACAGCCTCACCACATCTGTTGTTTCTTAACTTTTTAATAATTGCCATTTTGACTGGCAAGAGATGGTATCTCATTGCGATTTTGATTTGCATTTCTTCAATGACCAGTGACGTTGAGCTTTTTTTCATGTTCATTGGCAGCATAAATGTCTTGAAAAGTGTCTGTTCATGCCCTTTGCCCACTTTTTAATTGAATTGTTTGTTTTTTTCTTGTAAATTTGTTTAAGTTCCTTGTAGTTTCTGGATATTAGACCTTTGTTAGATGGATAGATTGCCAAAATTTTCTCCCATTCTTTAGGTTGTCTGTTCACGCTGATGATAGTTTCTTTTGCTATGTAGAAACTCTTTAGTTTAACAAGATCCCATTTGTCAATTTTTGCTTTTGTTGCAATTGGTTTTAGCATTTTTGTCATGAAATCTTTGCCCGTGCCTATGTCCTGAATGGTATTGCCTAGATTTTCTTTTTTATCTTTTTTTTGAGACAGAGTCTTGTTCTTTCACCCAGGCAGGAGTGCAGTGGCGTGATCTCAGCTCACTGCAACCTCTGCCTCCTGGGTTCACGCCATTCTCCTGCCTCAGCCTCCTGAGTAGCTGGGACTAC
>NW_012098876.1:4831870-4974495 GCF_000951045.1 Mandrillus leucophaeus | reverse complement strand
TAAGGAAGGGGTCCAGTTTCAGTTTTCTGCATATGGCTAGCCAGTTCTCCCAGCACCATTTATTAAATAGGGAATCCTTTCCCCATTGCTTGTTTTTGTCAGGTTTGTCGAAGATCAGATAGTTGCAGATGTGCAGTCTTATTTCTGAGTTCTCTATTATGTTTCATTGGTCTATGTGTCTGTTTTTGTACCAGAACCATGTTGTTTTGGTTACTGTAACCTTGTAGTATAGTTTGAAGTCAGATAGCATGATGCCTCCACCTTTGTTCTTTTTGCTTAGGATTGTCTTGGCTATATGGACTCTTTTTTGGTTCCACATGAATGTTAAAATAGTTTGTTCTAATTCTATGAAGTTTTTCTAATTCTGAATTCTAGTGGATGCTTGACAATGGTAGTTTAATAGGAATAGCATTGAATGTATAAATTACTTTGGGCAGTATGGCCATTTTCACGATATTGATTCTTCCTATCCATGAGATGGAATGTTTTTCCATTTGTGTCCTCTCTGATTTCCTTGAGCAGTGGCTTGTAGTTCTCCTTGAAAAGGTCCTTCACTTTCCTTGTAAGCTGTATTCCTAGGTATTTTATTCTTTTTGTAGCAATTGTGAATGGAAGTTCATTCATGATTTGGCTCTCTGCTTGTCTATTGTTGGTGTATAGGAATGCTTGTGATTTTTGCATATTGATTTTTGTATCCTGAGACTTTGCTGAAATTGCTTATCAGCTTAAGGAGCCTTTGGGCTGAGACAGTGGGGTTTTCTAGATATAGGATCATGTCATCTGTAAACAGAGACAGTTTGACTTCCTGTCTTCCTATTTGAATAACCTTTATTTCTTTTTCTTGCCTGATTGCCCTGGCCACAACTTCCAATACTGTGTTGAAAAGAAGTGGTGAGAGAGGGCATCTTTCTCTTGTGTTTGTTTTCAAGGGGAATGCTTTCAGCTTTTGCTCATTCAGTATGATATTGGCTGTGGGTTTGTCCCACAATTTTGACCCACAATTATTACTTTGAGGTATGTTCCATCAATACCTAGTTTATTGACAGTTTTTAACATGAAGGAATGTTGAATTTTATTGAAGGTCTTTTTTTTGCATCTATTGAGATAATCATGTAGTTTTGGTCTTTAGTTCTTTTTATGTAAAGAATTGGTTTATTGATTTACGTGTGTTGAACCAGCCTTGCATCCCAGAGCTGAAGGTGACTTCATCATGGTGGATAAGCATCTTGATGTGCTGCTGGATTTGGTTTGCCAGTATTTTAGTGAGGATTTTCACATTGATCTTCATCAGGTATATTGTCCTGAAGTTTTTGAAGTTTTCCTTCTTTTTTTTTTTTGAAGTGGAGTCTTGCAATGTCACCCAGGTTGGAGTGCAGTGGCATGATCTCGTCTCGCTGCAAACTCCATCTCCCAGATTCAATCAATTATCCTTGCCTCAGCCTCCCAAGTAGCTGGGATTACAGGTGCCCACCACCACTCCTGGCTAATTTTTTTGTGTTTTTAGTAGAGATGGGGTTTCATTATGTTAGCCAGGCTGGTCTCAAACTCCTGAGCTCGTGAGCCGCCCACCTTGGCCTCCCAAAGTGCTGGGATTACAGGTGTGAGCCACCACGTCCAGCCTTCTTTTTTTTGTTGTATCTCTGACAGATTTTGGTATCAGGATGATGCTGGCCTCATAAAATGAGTTAGAGAGGAGTCCCACCTCTTCAGTTGTTTGGAATAGTTTCAGAAGATATGGTACCAGCTCCTCTTTGTACCTCTGGTAGAATTCAACTGTAAAACTGCCTGATCCTGAGCTTTTTTTGGTTGGTATGCTATTTATCACTGCTTCAATTTCAGAACTTGTTATTGTTTTTTGTTGTGAGCATTTAGTGCTATCAATTTCCCTCTGAACACTGCTTTAGCTGCATCCCAGAGATTCTGGTATGTGGTCTTTTTCTTCTCATTGGTTTCAAAGAACTTATTTATTTCTGCTTTGATTTCATGGTTTACCCAGGAGTCATTCAGGAACAAGTTGTTCAATTTCCATTAGGTGTGTGGCTTTTAGTGAATTCTTAATCTTGAGTTCTAATTTGGTCCAAGAGACTATTTGTTACGATTTCAGTTATTTTCCGTTTGCTGAGGAGTGTTTTACTTCCCAATTATGTGACAGATTTTAGAGTAAGTGCATTTGGTGATGAGAAGAATGTATATTCTGTTGATTTGGGGTGGAGAGTCTGTAGATCACTGTCAGGTTCACTTGCTCCAGAGCTGGGTTAAAGTCCTGAATATCTTCGTTAATTTTCTGTCTTGATGATCTGTCTAATATTCAGAATAGGGTGTTAAAGTCTCTCACTATTATTGTGTGGGAGTCTAACTCTCTTTGTGGGTTTCTAAGAACTTGCTTTATGAATCTGGGTCGTCCTATTTTGGGTGTATATATATTTAGGATAATTAGCTCTTCTTGTTGAATGGATCCCTGTACCATTATGTAATGCCCTTCTTTGTCTTCTTTGATCTTTTTGGTTTAAAGTCTTTTGACAGAAAGTAGAATTGCAACTCCTGCATTTTTCTGCTTTCCATTTGTTTGGTAAGTTATCCTCCATTCCTTTATTTTGAGCCTATATGTGCCTTGGCATATGAAGTGGGTCTCTTGAATACAGCACACTAATGGGTCTTGACTCTATCCAGCTTGCCATTCTGTGTCTTTTAATTGGGGGCATTTAGCCCATTTGCATTTAAGGTTAGTATTTTTATATGTGAATTTGGTCCTGCCATCATGATGCTAGCTGGTTATTTTGCTGACTTGTTGATGTGGTTGCTTCATAGTGTCATTGGGTTTTGTACTGAAGTGTTTTTTTTTTTCTTTTTTTTTTTTTTTTTTGTAGTGGCTAGTAACAGTTTTTCCTTTTCATATTTACTGTTTCCTTCAGGAGATCTTGCAAGGCAGGTCTGGTGGTGAAGAACTCCCCCAGCGTTTGCTTGTCTGAAAAGAATCTTGTTTCTCATTTGCCTAGGAAGCTTAGTTTGGCTAGTTATGAAATTCTGTGTTGGAAATTATTTTCTTTAAGAATATCGAATATTAGCCCCCAGTCTCTTCTGGTTTGTAAAGTTTTTGCTGAGAGGTCCACTGTTAGTCTGATGGGCTTCCCTTTTTAGGTGATCTGGCCTTTCTCTCTGGCTGCTCATAGTATTTTTCCTCCATTTCAACCTTGGAGAATCTGATGATTATGCATCTTGGGGTTGATCTTCTTGTGGAGTACCTTACTGTGGTTTTCAGAATTTCCCTAATTTGAATGTTGGTCTGTCTTGCTCAGTTGGGGAAGTTCTCCTGGATGATATCCTGAAGTGCGCTCTCCAGCTTGTTTCCATACTCCCTGTCTCTTTGAGGTACCTCAGTCAGTTGTAGGTTTGGTCTTTTTACATAATCCCATAGTTCTTGGAGGTTTTGTTTGTTCCTTTTCATTCTGTTTTCTCTGATCTTGTCTGCCTGTCTTACTTCAGAAAGATAGTCTTCAAGCTCTGAAATTCTTTCTTTCAGTTATTTATACTTATTGCAAATTCTCCGGTTGTGGTTTTCAGCTCCATCAGGTCATTTATGTTCCTTTCTAAACTGGTTATTCTGGTTAACAGGTCCTGCAATGTTTTATCATGGTCCTTAGCTTCTTTGCATTGAGTTAGAACATGCTCCTTTAGCCCAGTGAAGTTTGTTATTGCCCGTCTTCTGAAGCCTACTTCTGTCAGTTCATCCATCTCAGCCTCAGCCCAGTTCTCCTTGCTGGAGAGGTGTTGTGATCCTTTGGAGGAGAAGAGGCACTCTGGGTTTTTGAGTTTTCAGTGTTTTTTAGTTGATTCTTTCTCATTTTCATGAGTTTATCTAGCTTCAGTCTTTGATGTCCTTTGGATGGGGTTTTTGTGAGGACTTTTTTGTTTATGCTGTCATCATTGTTACTGCTAGTTTTTTTTTTTTTTTTTTTTTTTTTTTTTTTTTACAGCCCTCTTCTGTAGGGCTGTTGTGGTTTGCTGGGAGTCTGCTTCAGACCCTAGTTACCTGGTTCCCTCATGCATCTGAAGGTGTCACCAGTGGAGGTTGCACAACAGCAAAGATGGCTGCCTGCTTCTTCCTCTGGGATCTTGGTCTCAGAGGGGCACTGACCTGATGCCAGTGGGAACGCTTCTGTATAAGGTGTCTGGCAACCCCCTATTCGGGTCCCACCCAGTCAGGACACACAGAGTCAGGGACCCATTTAACAAAGCACTCTGGCTGTCCCTTGGCTCAGGGCGTGTGCTGCTCTAGGGGGAATCCTACTTGTCTGGACTGCCCCAATTTCTCAGAGCCAGCAGGGGAAAGACTAAGTCTGCTGATCTGAGGAGATCGTAGCCACCTCTGTCCCCAGGGTCTCCATCCCAGGGAGATCAGAGGTCTGTCCATAAACCCCTGACTGGACCTGCTGAAATTCCCCCTGGGAGACCCTGCCCAGTGAGGAGAGATGCATCCGGGTTTGAACTGAAGAGGCAGTCTGGCCGCTGTCTGCCACAGCCACTGTGCTCTGCTGTGGGAGATTCCTCCTGGGTCCAAACCACCCAGTCTCCCTGGCACTGGCAGGGGAAAATGGCAGACCGGAGCTGCAGTGATGGCTGTCGCCCCTCCTTCTGGGAGCTCGGTAGTCTCAGGCAGCAGCCATCATCTGCAGTAATGGCAGCCACCCCTCTCCCCGGGAACTCAGTAGTCTTAGGCAGTCTCCAACCGAGCGGCCCCGGAGAATCTGCACAGCTCTGCGCTTGGGAACCAAGGCCTTGGTAGTGTGGGCTCACGAGGGAATTTCCTGATCCACGGGTTGCAGACATCCATGGAAAAAGTGTAGTTTTCCAGGCAGGATAGCATAATCACTCACCGTCTCCCTTGGCCGGGGATGGGAGCTCCCCTTGCACTGTGCGGCTCCTGGGTGGCCCGTTGTTTCACTCTGCTCTCCTTGTTCTTTGTGGGTTGTGCCAACCACTTAGCCAGTCCCAGTGAGAAAACCTACATACCTTAATTGCCGGTGCAGGATTCACTCGCCCTTTCCGTTCTTGGTGGGAGCCTTCGACCGCAGCTGTCGCAGATGTTTCCAGTCAGCCGTTTTGGCCCCTATGAAATATTTAAATGCTAAAAATTTAAATGACAAAATTAGTGAGAATTTTGTCAGGATGGGTGAATATAGTTTTTTAAACAACCAGTTTATGTAACTCATCTTTGAAGGTATAATTGTGTAAAATCTACATTTGAACACAAATGCAAAGAATTACGTGTCTTGAAATTTTAAAATATTGTTAAAATGAATATGTTATTGTAAAAGTCATAGCTTTTTAACCAATACTTCATTAACAATATTTTAGTGTTCTAATCTTCCTAGACATTAACTTTGAATTGTTTTGCTATAGTAGACTTAAATCCTTTTATGAGAAATTAATCTAAAATTAAATATGGCCTTCAAGCAGATGTGCTTATATATACAATCTGAGTAGAAGATCACACTTCACTTAAGTTACCTGATGATCCTGCAGTTGCAATTGACATTGGTAATCAGAGCCTGACGCTGGTAAACATTTTGCAAATACCCACAGATAATTACATTTTACTGAAATATACGTTTTTATAGGAATCTTGTATATCTGTTGGAAAAATAACAAAGGAGGCAATTTGGTTTGTACAAAACTCTGGAATGTGTTAGACTTTCAGATTTAAAACCAGTTAATAATAATCAGCCATTTTTTGAGGGGCTGGGGACAGAATTTGCTTTGAGGAGTAATGTACAAAAGAGATAAATGCAGTTTTATTGTATTGGGCTTCATTTTGTTGCATTTACAGAGCCAGCACATGACAACAATGTGTGATTTTGATGAAGCAGATTTTAAATCAGAAGTTATAGGTGACAGTTGCAGCCTAGTATGTATCTCCTTCCATTTTCTTTTTGTGGTTTTCTCTTTTGGGAGATAGAAAGTGTAGAATAAATTCTAAGTCATATAAGTCAACAGTTTTAAAGAATAATGGTTTCTTATGATTTATTCAAATTTTCAGAATATTAATTAAATAAATATGATAGAGATTTTATTCTGAGGCCCACAAACAAGTTTATCTGGTGTCACGTTTTAATACACTGGTTGTCTCCATTGTATTGGCATTTGGTAATACTGTTTGCATATATTTTAGTGTTACCCAAATATTACATCACTAAAAATATAACTTTACAAAGCAAATAAAGAATTTTCTGATTCCTTTGAGCACTTGAACCTTAGTGTTATGTGGAATGTAGTCATTTAAAATATTTATTATTCCCTGTCACTTAGCATTTTATGAACAGTGAATAAAATAGACAAAAATCTTGAAAATTATAAACTTTAGTGGCATAGGGGAGGATGAATAATAAACATTATAAGTAAATATAAGTGCCTTGGAGAGCAATAAATTTCGGTAAGGTCAGTGGGGAGTGCTGGTGTTGAAAATGAGACTACAGTTTTTAATAGGTGATCAATATAGGTCTTAATGAGAAAGTGACATGTGGACCAAATTCTTGAAGGAGGTGAAGGAGTGAGATAATGCAGATATCTCTGAGAAGAATGATCTTGGCAGAAGGAATATCATGTGCAAAGACCCTGAGGTGTAAGTGAAGCTGGCATGACTAAGGGACACCAAAAAGGTCACTGTGGTTAAGTTGGAATGAATGAGGGGTAGAGTGAATACGGAGGAGTTCAGCAAAATGATTTGGAGGCAGAATCCTTCAGGGTCTTCTAGGTACTGAGGACTTGTAGCTAGTAAGGAGAAAAATGGAAAGATGAAGATTGCTTTGACATTGAAAAGAGACATCTCAAAGAAAAGAGATTTATAATCAGTTCTCACTGCTATGTTAATAATAGGTGGAATAGGGACAAGGGGAGAATTAGAGACACCAATAATTGTGTGATTGATGTGATTGAGATACTCCAGCTGACAGATGATGGTGGACTGGAAGGTTGGTAAAAATGGAAGTGGTGAGAATGAGCACATTTGGGATATATTTTGAAAGTAGAGGCAACAGAGAAAGTGATGACTCCTTATTTGTCCTGAACATGTAAAAAAGGAGGAGTTATAGTTAGCAGAGATGAGGAAGACTGTGTGTGGAGAAATTTTATTGTTTTATTTTATTATTGGTGGTAGATGGACTCAGAATTTAATTTTGGATATGTTTGCTTTGAAGTGTCTTATTGTTTCATTTTGAAACCATTTTATCAGACAGTAGTAAAAATCTCTCTTTTAAAGGGAAACAAGGGAGTAGAATGTTTGTACAATTGTGGTGGCTCTAATGTTTTTGTGCACATTATGCAGGTTCTCTTTTCTGTTAGTGTACTATCAGTAAACATGTTCAACTTGGATAGTGATACTGACATTTGTATTCCTTTGCCTTCCCTTAAGATTTCACATAGACAACTTCCCCTCCATAAAAAACCGTAACTACACTGATTTGTTAATTCAACAAACTCTCCTTCAGTACTACTATGTGCAATACATGGTGTTAGGTACAGTGGGGAATAGAAAGACGTGGTGTCATAAGAGTAAATTATCTATTCGGTATCATCTGACTTGTCAATATAGCAGGTCCATTATTAGAATTCAGCTATCTTTATTCCCAGCCTAGTGTGTTTCCTTAATAATGTACCTTTTAACTATGTCAAAGATAGCAAATACAGTTCATCTGTGTCAACTTTAATCAGTTGATAGTGGCTGACTAGCACATTGTGAATGGGGTCAATCAGAAAGAATGTCATTAGATCAATTAGCTATTACTTTATATTACCTAAATTTAGTATGATTTAAAATTTTATAATGAGTTTATTAAGTTTATAAAGAGTTCTGTTTCTGGCATGGCCTGATAGCTCCATTGCACAATTCCTTCTGCAGAAAACTACTATAACTTATGAACAAAATGGGAAAAATAAATACCCAAAAGCACTGGAGAGTAAACAAAAGCAGACAGAAAATAGAGGGAAGTCAAACATTAAAGTAAGGAAATAGCACTGCGTGAGTCTCTGCCAGGTAGGGTGGCTAAAACTCTTACAAACAAAACCCCTCGGTCTTGTTGGTTTGAAGAACCAAGGACAGGGTTTGGTGTAGCTGTAGGCCTTGGAAAGTATGTGTGCATGCATACTCAAAGTAAATTAAATTGCCTGCTTAAATGAAAAAGAAAAAAATTATTCAGAAAAAACAGAACCCAAACTTTTTACTCATATTACTCACAACGTTTGCAGTAGAATGCAAAAGTATTCAGTGTACACAGAAACAAGAAGACATGAACCATTCCGAAAAGAAATCAATGGGCTAACTTGAAGATAACTCATATGTTGTTATTAGCAGATGAGAATCTTAAAGCAGCTGTCGTAATTGCTTAAGAACATAAGGGAAAATATGTTTGCAATGAATAAAAATAGGAAATCTTAACAGAGAATTTGAAGCAGTAAAAAAGACCCAAATGGAAATTTCTAAAACTGAAAAAAAAAAAAAAATCTGACATAAAACTTTTAGGATGGAAATGAATAGGAATCATAACCTAAAGATAGATCAAGGAAACACCTAAACAGAGAGGGGGAAAAAAACAAGATTTGAAAAATGAGCAAAACCTTACAGACTGGTAGGACACTAACATAAGGACAACCTTCATATAATTGGAATGGCATACTTGCCAGAATGGCTACAATTAAGAGCACTAACAACATTCACAAAACACACGTCTGCCCAGTGACCTAGCAACTCTTTCCAGGAGACATGAAACTTATGTACACAAAAAAGGCCTGTATGCTAATACTTAAGAGTAGTGTATCTATCGGTAGCCAAAAATTGAAAATAGCCCAGATTCCTCTCAAAAAAAGACGGGATAAGACTTAGTGTGGTGTACTTGTACAATGGGCAATAAAATGGAACAAACTACTGTTCTGTACAACAGTGGAGATGAATTTTAAAACTATTATGCTTAGTGAAATATAAGAGAAAAAAGTATATACTCCTTTAATATTATGTTCTAGAACAGGCAGCGTTTATATAGTGTTTCAGAATAGACAAAACTAATATGAACAACAGTTGCACTACATGGGAGTGGGACAAGTATTGATTGAAAAAGGATATTAAAGGAACTTTCTGGAGCAATTTTAATATTCTGTAGTTTTCAGTAGTTTGTTTTGCACAAAGGTATACTTTTGTTTCTGTGAATGGTATATATTAATACTCATTTATTTCATTTTAAATCAATGTTACCTAATTAGAAAAATGTAGACAAATACTGAACTCTTACCACATACATGATGAAGTATTTGTGGGTAAGAAAACATATGTAATGTATAGTGTTGACAAGATTTTGGAAAAGCAGGTATTTACACTGCTGGCCAGGAATAACAGCATGAAAGGAGCTCGTATTTTAAAAAATTCACAAAAATTCATAAATGTGGCTACTCTTTTAGCAATTCTACCATTGGGATTTTATCTTAAGGAAATGGTCAGAGATATACAATAAAATATGCATAAGGATGTTCAGCATAGCATCATATATAATATGGCATATTGCCAAAAATGTAGTTGTCAGCAGAGTCTGATTGCTTATATTAATGATGGTATAGCCATAGGATATAGGATACATACATTTGTAGTCACAGTAAGTGTGTCGATCAATATGAGAAACTAGTTACAATATATTGTTTTTATTCAACAGTTGGCAAACTGCAGCCTGATGTCCAAATTTGGTCCACCACCTATCTCTGTAAACGAAGTTGCCTTGGAACACAGCCATGCTCATTTACTTATATATTGCCTATAGCTGCTTTCACACTACCACAGTAGAGTTGGGTAGTTGCAACAGAGACCATATGGCCTACAAAGCCTACAATGTTTACTCTTTGGCTCTTTACTGAAAACATTTCCTGACTCCTGGTTTAATGAAATTAAATTCTAGAAACACAGGAAGGGCTTGCCTAAATTAACTAATTCCATAAATTTATGAATACTTACCATGTATCCAGCCCTGCACATAAGCTGTATACATAAATGTGACTGAAACAGATTCAGTCTGCATTCTTTTTAAGTATGGTAGGGGAAATAGTTATCAAATAAATATTCAAATTAAAATTAATTCTATAAAGGAAGAGTGCAGTGAGAAAATGTTAGCAGGTATTATTTTTAAGTGTTGGTAATATTGGCAGTTTTAAAACTTGATTCCTTTTCTAAGTTTTTTCTAGGATTTAAATATATTTCATTGGAAAAAGGTAATGAAGGTTGAGTAGATAACTAGACACTGCTTCAGTAATTTTTAAAACTTTCTGATATTGCTCTGAATACATAGAATTAAGTTTAATTTACAGAATTAAGTTTAATAGCATGTCTGCTTAAATATTATTGGATGCCTATCACATGTTCAGTATTGTGAGAAGTGCTGTGGAGACGGAGTCAAAGTCTGAGACTTGCTTTTAAGTACCTTATTGTGTGGTTGATAAGAGACAAACCAGGCACAGAAAATAGAATTACATTATATAAAACAATTATAAAATAATAAAATACTTGTATGTTACTTTAGAAAAAAATAAGCCAGTGAATTCTGATTTAGGCAGGTGAGACTTAATGAAGTATGTGGGTTATCAACTGGACCTTGAAGTACAGCTAATTATTTGGCTAAGTATAGGGAAACTGGAAAAACATTTCAGACCAGAGACCCAGGATTTAAGGCACAGAGGTGAGAATGGGCATGTTTGTTGATACAGTAGCAAAGAGATTGACCTTAGGAGACCAGTGGTGCGTTAGGGGATTAGTGATGTAGATAAAGACTGAGAGTCAAGGCTGATTTTGGAGTGTCTTAAAAGTCTGAAACAGAAGTTTAGATTTGATCTCTGATTAAAAAGAGAATCAGAAGAATTTGAAATCTGTTCTTTCTACCTCCTTTTATTCCTTTTTTTCCTCTTTCTTTTCTTTCTATTTCCCTTCGCAGGAAAAGACTTGGTACAAATAAAATTGAAAGATTAATTTTACCACCAAATACAAGACAAATTACAAGTTTACTTTCTAAATTTTGGCTTTCTACATTCTTGTAAAACCAGAAGCTGGTTTTCATTAACAGTGACAGACAACAGTGTAACCATGTGTGTTTGCTGGAACTAAAGGGACGTCCCTGTCTCAGATCGCTGTAGCATAACCTCTGGCATTTATTTAAAGAGTGAGGCTGTTGTAAGAGAATGAGCATTAACTGCAATGTAGTACTACAGAGATAACTGAACAGTCTTTTTTTTATTGTTGTTCCTACAGGTGTCCTAAGGCATTAGTCCTTACCTTCTCTGGAGAAATTGATTCACCAGATTTGTCAGATTTTTAAATGTAACATTTTGTTTTATTTGAAGTCCTCAAAGCTAAAGAAATACATTCTTTGCTCTAAGAATGGCTAAATAGCTAAACACAGTTTAATCTTTTAATTTAATGGCTACTGACTTGTGCTTACATAATCTGAAAGTTCACATTGTCAGGCTGCTTTTTTCCCTCTAATCAACACCAGTAATTTTACTCTGTATTCTGATATATTACCTGTGTCATTACCTTTAAAATGCATGCATGAACGATCTGTTTACACTTAACTTTTTCATCCCTTTGATTCTTCATCATAACCTTAAAACTTTGGTTTTAAAGACAACCAAAATCAAACCAGAACAAATTTAACTCTAAGTTCATATTATTAGATATCTTGCCTTATTTCAGCTATATCTACCAGCAGAGCTTAAGAAGATCGATTTGACTTGACTAGACTTACTAGGTCATATCTTTCTGTAAGATTTCCAGGTCATCACACACAGCTCAGCTTCTTTCTGACTTTCTGAACTTTGCCATGTATTTATTGCAAAGTATTTCTGTAGTTCAACCCTGTACTCATACCTTCCTAGTCAGTGACATTGCCAAAGAACCAAGTCTTACGTAGAATTAAAGTGATGGGCAGAATCTTTATGATATTTTTGAAAGTGCTTTATGTACAATATTGGGTAATTGACTAGCTTTAGGTCAAACCATGGGTAAATATCAAGCACATGATTAGAAACCAGTTCTTGGCCAGGTATGGTGGCTCACGCCTGTAATCCCAGCACTTTGGGAGGCTGGGGTAGGCAGATCACTTGAGATCAGGAGTTCGAGACCAGCCTGGCCAACATGGTGAAATCCCATCTCTACTAAAAAAGAAAAAAAAAAAAGCCAGGTGTCGTGGCGCATGCCTGTAATCCCAGCTCCTCAGGAGGCTGAGGCAGGAGAATTGCTTGAATGCAGGAAGCAGAGGTTGTGGTGAGTCGAGATCGCGCCATTGCATTCCAGCCTGGGCAATAGAGTGAGACTCCATCTCAACAACAACCACCAAAAAAAAAAAAGAAAAACAAAAAGAAAGAAACCAATTCTCTGCAGTAGTATATTGTCTAGCTTTTATAGTTGTCTTTTTAAGCCTATTGGGTCCTTGAGCATTTTATGTGATGATTCCATTTCAATTCTGACTGACTTTTCTAGGCAGGGAATACCTTGGCTTTATTGACTCAATAGGAAAAGTTGTATTCCATCTCAGTACAGATTACTGCAATTACATTGTCTGCTTATTTCTTGTCACTCACCTACACAGACTAAACTAGACCATCCTAAGAGAAAAGTCAAAGCTATATTTGGAAATTTGAAACCCTCTTTAAAAGTAGCTAGATGTTCATTGAATCCTAGATTGTGTCAGTACAGTGTACAAATTTAAATTTAGGATATGTCGCATTTTATTTTTTTCCTGGTATATCTCCTGTAGATATATTTTATGCCTAGATTGCAAAATTTGAACTTTTGGAAATTAGAATATCTGATCTTATTGAAGATTTGACTAAGTGTACTTTGTGATGCATTAGTGTGAAAAATCTTAATTGTTCCTTTCCCTCTTATTTTGATTCTGGCTTCAGAAGATCATCTGTGGTTGACTTATTTATCGTTGAGCTCATTGAGGAACTCTTTCATTTCATTAGTACCCGGTGATTTTCAGAGTAGACCTAAATAGGTCTACTATTTACTTCTGCCTCAGTGGTTAAGGCTTCATGCAACTTCTTTTGTGTTATCTTTTTATTTCATATCTTCCCTGGTGAAGTCTGTTTAGATGATGAGATTCAAATTGTCATATTCTTAGAGTAGAACCTTTACTTTGCCTGTATAATTGAAGTGTATTGGATCTTCATCTCTCACACAGGCTAAATCAGTGGTGCTCAAACCTTCATTGTACTTGAAAATTATCTAGGAATTAAAACAAAACAAAATAATAGTGCACGTTTCCCTCCACAAAGAGAGATAATTGTATTTTTTTTCTAAAACTTCCAAGGTGATTTGAATGTGCATCCAAAGTTGAGAAATAATGGATTAGCCAAAGGAACAGAATTTCTCCTTAAAGCAGCCCGTAGCAACAACCCATGTAGATTTTGCTCATTTGTATATCTTAAAGTTACATAATTTATTAGCTAAAGCACTCTTCTATATAAGCCATAAGTTTTTGGCTGTTTTTGTTGTTAGATTTGTGTGTGTATGTGTGTTTGCTATTTCTTTACCTTTACTTCCCTTACTTCCATCTTGGCGGTTAAACGCCAAATTATCTAGGTCAGGTTTCAGGTTCTTTTCCAGTAGGCCAAGGATTCTTAGGAAACTCTTATGAAATAAGAAAGTATGCTCTGGCAGCCTTAAACCTTGACCTCTTTTGTATCCTACCAATTATATGGCTGCTTCCTTTACTAACCCTGTTGCACACAAACTTCACCTTCTTTAGCAGCTTCTTCCTACTGTGTGTTCCATCAGTGCGTTCTTTGATGTTTCAACTTTCATATATGGATTCTAATCCAAATGAGCAGAGATTGCTTTGTGATCATTGAGATTTCTACATACTTAGGATGTCATGCTAATAATTGATTGATGAATTTAGTGAAGAAAATGATTGTGACATGGAGAAAGAGTCTTTAACCAGCATGTGCGTGTATTCTCTGTCCTCACCAAGATGATGGTTCTGTTGCTGAGCACAGTAGCTAAGGAGGTACTGGTGACCTGCTCTGCTGGGGAGGAAGGACTTGTGTGGTGACACACAATACATACTTAGCTTCAAAAGCTGTTTATGGATGGAATTAAAGTTTTGTTCCAGTTAGCGAATACATATTGTAGAAAATATATACAGATAAAGAGAGTTGATTATGTAAAAGTCTTATTGGTTTAAAAAAAAATGACTTTCTGTCAAATATCACATGTTCTCACTTATAAGTGGAAGCTAAGTAATGTATACATAAGGGTACAGAGAGTGGAATAATAGACATTGAAGACCAGGAAAGATGGGAGGGTAGGAAGTGGGTAAGGGATGAGAAATTATCTATTGGGTACAGGGTACTATATTCAGATGATGGTTACACTGAAAGCCCAGACTTCCCCCCTACACAATATATCCATTTAACAAAGCTGCACTTGTACCCCCTACATCTATACAAATAAAAAGTGAAAAAAAAAAAAAACAACACATGACTTTTGGACCAAGTTATCAATTAGTAATTATTATTTTGTATATTGTCCAGGTAAATTCTTAGCATTTTCTTTTTTTTTTTTTTTTTTGAGACGGAGTCTCGCTCTGTCATCCAGGCTGGAGTGCTTTAGTGCGATCTCTGCTCACTGCAAGCTCTGCCTCGCAGGTTCCCGCCATTCTCCTGCCTCAGCCTTCTGAGTAGCTGGGACTACAGGCGCCCGCCACCATGCCTGGCTAATTTTTTGTATTTTTAGTAGAGATGGAGTTTCAACGTGTTAACCAGAATGGTCTCGATCTCCTGACCTTGTGATCCGCCCACCTCGGCCTCCCAAAGTGCTGGTATTACAGGCATGAGCCACCGCGCCCGGCAGCATTTTCTTTTATGCTACCTTTTTTGGTATATACATTTTATACTTGTATATGTCCAATTTTTGAGCTTCATTAAAAAAGACTAAATCTAAGATATCATTGTTGGCCTTGCTAGCTAGTACATTTTTATATTGATAGAATAACTTTTTTTGCTATGTCAGTATTTTGTGTGGGCCTGTTTGAATATCGATACTTCTTCCTCATGAAATAGAGTTAACTTATTTGGGCAGTAAGGAACCTCTTGACATTTTGACTTTGAAGAAACATTGTTTTTCCTGTAGTGTTTTATACTGGGTAGTTTATATGGAGTAATTGTTATAGAAATTGGATTCTTCACTTTTTTCCCTATACATTTTAACATGTCATTTAGTGAAAGTAAAGTTATGCAAAACGTTTATATTAAATAGACTTGTTAAGTATGTCTTTCCTATCTGCTACATGATTCCTACTGGGAGTGTTAATATTCAGATATTCATTTATGATGTCTGTTATTCAGGAATACACCTATTTGTACCATAGTCTTCATCATTGAATGATTGCTGTTAAAGAATGTATTACATAATGATATTTTGCATTAGTGAATGGAATATATCAATTTTCTTCTTTCCATTTCCTTTTTGTATTAAAGGAAAAATTCCAGGATACAAGGAAGTAGGTCATGGTATCTATAAACTGCTGAGGAACTGAAGTATGTATTATGAAGTAAAGATTGAAGCTCAGTTGCCCTCTAGGGGTTCAGTTTTAACACAGCACATGTAGAAATAATTTACTGAGATCTTGGGGGAAGGGTAGATCTGCTGAATGTGGGAGCCTATTTTTCATTTTCTGTTAGAACCTGACTAGTCATTAAAAAGCTGGTTTTGATTATTTATTGCAAAAGAGAAGAATAGATCCCATTTTTGTAATATACAGTTTAATGAAATATCCTTTTTGTTTGCGTAATTTTAAAGTCAGGGCTTTTGTGCTGGAATAATCCAACCATCAACACATTTTTAGGTATTATTTGGTGACCAATTCTCAGATTCTTTCTAACACTCTTTTGTCTTCTCAGTGTCACCTCTATAGCACTTTTAAATCAGCTTCCTCCCTTATTCTGCCCAAATCCAAGAACAGACTCCAGTGAAGTGGCTTCTTCATGAATCCTCTTACGTTTTATGAGATGTGATCATCATGAAACTTTTCCTTTTGGTTTCAGCACCTTTGATTGGCATCTTTGTCTGGATTAGTAAGACTATTTCTCTCAGTTTGAAACAGAATGGCTACTGGCTGTCTAGTTTAATTGATGCCCAACTTTGCATTGATTGAGGTCCACGTAATTTATGTTGGAATGTTTCTCTGGTGCAAAGTGCTCTACTTTGTAATTGCAGAGTTAGACTCCTACTGTTTTGGTAAGGGGGAGCAAATTTTTTTTCCTATTATTGAAAATGTTAACTTTGACTTGTGTAAACAGTAAATAGATTTATTGTAATTGCAGATATTTACATTTTTTAAATATTTAAACCCATTTCTATACTAAATTTGGAAATTTATGTGGTTATTGGTATACTTTAAAAAGATTTGTGTGTTTTAATATATGCTCTTTTATTCCCTTTGAAGGATGCTGTAAACTTTACTCTTTTTAATATATATTGGTTTTTATTTTTACTGTTATAGTTATATTGAGCTTTTCTATTTTTTTCCTGATGATTTTGGAAAAATCTCCATTATTAATGGTCAGAATCTTTCGTTTTTATCATTGATTTTTAGTAATTTTATTTTTAAAGATCGGTTTTTATGTGTTATTTTATACTCTGAAAACCATGATTAGATTTTGATATCTATTAAAATATTAAATTGGCTATAATATAGCTCTGTGCTGTCCAGTATATTGGCCAGTAGTCACATTGGCTATTTAATTTTAAATTAATTAAAATTATATAAAATTTAAAATTGAGTCTTATAGTGGTACTAGCCACATTTCAAATGCTCAGTAGCTGCATGTGGCTTGTGGATACCACATTCAACAATGTAGACATCAATCATTTCCATCATTACAAAAAAATTTATTGAACAGGTCTGGTATTGATATATGAATCTTCTTCAATGTGTTTTTAAAAATACCTTAATTCTGGCAGTTTCCTGTGTCAAATGAAACATGAAAATGTTATATGTCTATATTTTATTAAAAGAATATTTTGGAAATATTTAAAAGTGACCACATGTGAAGTGAGTTTACCTTTATCATAAAGTTAGCAGATATTTCTGATTGTGAGCCAAGTGATATCAAATAATTTAATAAAATTATATATTTTTGACATATGTAAATACATCTACTTTATCTCCATCTTGTGGTAGAAATATCTGGAGATCCTGTTAAGAATATCATTAAAGCTTATTCATTTTTACATTGACTTAACTTTGCTCTTTCTCATTACCATAAATGTAACATTAAGTGTTAAATGTTTCTTTAGGAAATTTTGGCTCTTACTGAAGGACCCAGTTAAAAATGATTTTAGGTTTTATAGTTACTATTGAAGGTAAATGTACAACTGCAACTGCCACATTTTGACTGTGTGTTGGAATATTAAAATAAGGAATACAAACATTTAAATCGTGGTTGAGAGGAAAAACAAAAAAGAAAGCTTTAGCTGCTTACTTGCAAATGTAGCTTTGTGTTGTTAAAGAGGATTGTGATGAATATATTTACGTGATAAATTTATAAAGCTTGATAAATTGTTTCATACTGACTAATATTTTTTATAATTTTTATTTTTATAGTTTCTTGTTTTTAAGTATACTCACAGTCCCTTTGTGGATAATTATGATTGTAAGATTGTTTTTGGAAGTAAATGAAAAAGTGATTATTAAAACACTTTGTAAACTGTAGCATTTTATACAAATACATAATCTTATCTTTTAAAAATATATAATATGAAATATTTAGTTGGGAAGACCATCTCAGAGGTGTAAGAACATATTTCCAGTCAGGTCTATTTGTATCATTCTTTTATTTTCTTTTTAATTTTTTGATGAGTTTCTTAATATATTTTTAAAATTTTTATATCTTTGAGTTTTTTTAAAGTTTTTGAATTAAGACTAATACAGTCTGCAAAGCAGTATTAATTTAGAGTTATGTTTCAATATAGAAAAATCTCTGAGTACTCTAAAAATTCTGAAAGAATATTTTAGTTAAATTTTAAGACTTAAGGAAGAATTTTGTGTAGAAAATAAACTTTAGTTAGACAACATTTAGATAGTTTCTTTTTAAAATTCATTTTGTTTATCTTACTAAGTACTGGGGAAGGAATAGTCTGTGAAATGGAAACACCTAAATTATTTATTTAGAAGATATTCCAAGTAGGTAGTAAGATATAAAAGCCAAGTATAACATGAGATATTTGTGGGACAATGAGAAGATTAGTTTAATTATATAAAACAATTTAGTTGCTGTTTAGGGTCATATTTTGGTGCTCCTTGAAAGCCAGGCAAAGAATTTTAGAATTCATATAATAGAAAACAGGGATTTTTATGCTGCAAAGATCTTTATTTAGGGAGAAGGTCTGTGATCTCAGAAACGTTAGATGAAGCCTGTGAGGTTAACAACTACCAATGCAGGAATCTTTCTAACAATATGTGAGACTTCATTTTCAATACATCTACTCTAGTTCAGGCATTCAGTATTTCCTTCCTTCCTGCATTTTATTGTTGTGGGGGAAAATAACATCATGCTTTTATTCAATTCATATAAGTAATACAGAAAATATGAAATGCCTTCCAAAAATTACTCTAAATTCTACCATTCACAAATACAGACATCTCTCTGGGAACAAAAGGATAATACAAAGAGATTATATTATATACACTATTTTTTCAGTGGAATTTAGAAAACAAAAGGTTTGCTAAAGTTTATGTAAATGTTTCTTGATAAAAGGTTACTTGCCTCCATCATAAGAAAACATATTATGAAACCCACTGACAAGGTCCAGTAATTATGTTTTAACTCTGTATTCTAGTTTTGAACAATATTGAGTGATTCCTGTGTGTGAAAGTACAATTATACTTCCCCCACCTTTTCTCTTTCAGGTCCCAGTTTCCGTAAGTTGTAATTTTACATTGTCATAACTTATAATACTTATATTCTTTTCTGTAACTATAAATCCAGTGCTCATCACATTTTGTCTTTAAAATTTTTTTTTGATCCGTTGCTTGATTTTATTGCCAATAGTTAATTTAAGAAGAGTCTTTGGGTTCTAGAATCCTTGATATCGTTCATGGTTGGGAATGACTGCTTGTTGCCTTATACATTTGTGACATGTAGAGTGGATATAATATTGTCAGGTCATATTTTCTGTACCTCAGAACTTTGTAGATACACATTACATCAGTATTTTATGACATTAAATGTTGCTCTGGGAAGTCTGAGAGCAGCCTGATTTTCATCCCCACCCCACCTTGCAATCAACCTACCATAGATGACGTGATTTTTCTGGTTGGATCCTAGAAGAATTCTTTCTGTATCCTTGAGTTTGAAAGCTTAATTGGGATATATCTTGTATCAGTTCTTTCTGGAACATACTGTGCCCTTTTGGTTTGTGCTTTTTTTTTTTTTTCCCCATCAGAAAACTTTTCCTAAATTGTAATTTAAAATGTTTTTTGTTTCCTTTTTTGGGGGGAATTTTTTTCCTCAGAGATAACCAATCATCCTTGGAACTTTAAAACAAAAATTAACATTTGATGTTATTTACTGCATAACTAATTATTCCAAAATGTAGTGGCTTAAAAGAGCACATATTTATCAATCTGATAGTTTCTGCGAGGCATGTATCTAGGTATGACAACTGGGTCCTCTGCATCAGTTTCTCACAAGGCTGCAATTAATGTGTTGGCTAAGGAGGGTCTGTGGTCTCATCCAAAACCTTGACTGGGGAAGGATCTGCTTTGAAGCTCACTCATGGTTGGCAGCATTCAGTCTCCTGTAGAATGTTGGGTTGATAGCCTCGCTTCCTTCCCACATGAGCCCTTTCCACATGGCAGTTTACTTCATCAAAACATGCAAGCCAAGAAGACGAGAGAGAACATCTGGTAAGACATGCCACAGCCTTTTGTAACTCAGTCATAGGGAGTGACATCCTATCTACATTACCATATTCTTGGTTAGAAGCAGATACTAGGTTTAGCCTACTTAATAGGAGGGGTGACATGGACATGAAGGACATGAACAATAGGAAGCTGGGATCATTGGAGGCCATCTTGGAAGCCGTCTTCCACAATAGTTGCCTACCATCCCTTGATTTTCTCTGTGTTTGTATTAACCTTTTTTCCCCCGTGATATTTACTGTGATTATCTTGAGTAATTTAAATAGAATTTTTCATTTGAATTTTAGCTGTGTCTATGCTATTCGTTTTGTGTTTCTGATATATTTATTAGCACTGTTATGGATTTGTTTTGGTCTTCAGTTTATCTCTTCTGTCATCTCACTCTGTTTTATCAACTGTTCCTTGAAGTCTCGTTTTCTTGAATTTATGTTTTTATTAAGTTCTAATAGAGTGTGACATTTGAGATGAATCTTCTTTTCCTTAGGCATGTTTGCAGAGTTGCCTTGCTGTTTCTCTGAAAAATTGTGGGTGAATGCTCTTTAACACTTCTGCCACCTTTTTCTGATGTTTGTTTTCTCCTGTGGGCTATATTGTGAAGGCTGGGGTGTTCTTTTATGTACTTTCCTGAAGCCTGAGGGAGGGGGAGAGGGAGCACATGGCCAATGCACTGTTTTTGTTAGGTAGCCTTCAGGAATGTTTCCTCTTTTCTGTGGGGTTACCTTTGGGTTATCTTCTCTATTAAGTGTGGATCCCTGAAAAATGGCATACCCTGGTGGTTTTTCTAGCCCCTGCTGAAATCCTTTGAAGGTGGGTAGAGGTTATTTTATACTAAATGTTTTTCTTTTGTTTTGTTTTATTTTTCTCTGGGCTATTTATGCCCTTAGTCTACTTCTCTCAGAAACGAGGAGTGTTTTTTAGTGGAAATTTGCAAGATATTTGAACTCATTTTCTTTCCCCAGTGCATTCTAGGGGCTAGGATCCATGGCATGCTGAGCCTTGCCAAAATCTTTCCTTTTTTCCTACGTTTCGAAATTTGTAGTATGATACTATCCCCCTTTTATGGCATAGTGGCAGCTAGCCAATTTTTGTCTTTTTAAAACTCTTGTTTATCTTATAGAATATTGAGGAAGAGTTTAAGAGCTTACAATATCTTGCAGTTTTACCCAAAACTGTCTTCAATGTCTTTTCAGTTGTTTTATTAGCATGAAGACTAGTTTTTTTCTATCTAGAAAATTTCTTTTTCTCCTTCTTCCCTGGTTTTACCCTTATCCTAAATGTTGTTGCTAGGTAAAGCTTTTTGAACTGATCAGTTTAGTTTATGTCATTCCCCACTGCTTATAGGATCAAGCCTAAGCTCTTATATTTAAGGTCACCTAGATTTTTACTTCAGCTTACTTTAGTGATAACAGTCTCATTCCCTTTCTTGAGTTTTCTTTTCTGGCTAAATTTAAATATTTTCTGTTTTCCCGTAGATGCCCTAGGTAGATTTCTAAGATGTGGTTAGTATATAATATGGTGTTTGTGAACATTATGGTTTTTAAAAAGACTTCTTAATCTCTTTATTGCCTTTCCATAGGAACGTACTTATTTATCAAGATTTATCTAAAAATATGGTCTGCAGAAATGAACATAGATGTGCTGTGAGTACTGTGCAGTTGTGATTGCAGCACTGATAATTAAGATTGGTTTAGTTGTTCTGTCGTACTTCATCAAGTTGTTGATTCACATTGAATTTATAAAATGTCATTCTATTCTAAAACTTGGAAGTATTTTTAACCTAAATGTAGGAATTCGCATGTATCCAAGTAAATTTTACCTTTAAACACTTTTTGCCCTGGTTGGCCATACTATTGAGAGTATTTTGAATCTCCAATTAGTTCTCTCTTATATCTATATATGCTAATCATGCCTTTAGTGATTTCCTACACATCTCTAAATAATAATTTTGTGGGTAGGTAAGTGCAGTAGTTCTATTACTTTGCATCCTTTTAATTTCATATAGTTCTGTTTTCTTCCCCGGGTCTGCCTGGGTGACATGAGAGATAAAAAACTGTGGTTTTTCTGTATATGGGCTCAAGCTGGATGGAGGAGTTGATATTAGAAAAAAGGGATGCTTTCCATTTGATTAACCTACAAATAGAGGGACAATTTTTTTTTTTTTTCGGGTGACCGGGGGGGTGACAGTGAGAACGGGAAGCATCAAAGGGAGCTTTGGCAGAACTTGGTAACTGAAGAGAAGACCACTGAAGAGAAACATGATGATGCCAGGAGTTTGATTTCAAATGATTTGTAAGAAACAGTGAACCTGGACACATTAAGTTTGAGGTAGATGATTGTAAGATATCAAGAAGATATTCATCTTTAATGAAAATTTGCTTTTGAGGCTTAGGTTCTAGATTTTAAAACAAAACAGACATCTTTTAAAAGTAGTCTTTCTTTTTTTGAGATGGAATCTCTCTCTGTCACCCATCCTGGAGTACAGTGGTGTGGTCTCAGCTCACTGCAGCCTCTGCCTCCTGGGTTCAAGTGATTCTTCTGCCTCAGCCTCTAAGTAGCTGGGATTACAGATACCCACCACCATGCCTGGCTAATTTTTGTATTTTTAGTAGAGACCGAGTTTCACCATGTTGGCCAGGCTGATCTCAAACTCCTGAGCTCAAGCGATCCAACTGCCTCAGCCTCCCAAAATGCTGAGATTAAATGTGTGAGCTACTGTGCCTGGCTACAAGTATTCTTTTTTTAACTTGAAAACCTTTTTAGTTCTATAAAATCTTTGTTAATTTTCTTCCTAAGACCTTTTATATTTTACACGTAAGATTAAATTTGAACTAAATGGATTTCAAATAAAAGAAGAGAATAATTGCTATTTTTGAAAACTCAATTGGTTAGAATAAATATTAGGCAGTGATTTTTGTAAAATGGCCTTTAAAATATTAATGTCTGGTTATATAGAAAGTGCTGTAACAGGATCATCTGATCTACCATAACTTCAGTATGCCTATTAATGGCACATAACTGTGGAGCAGTTATGTGAGTGAGCTCTGTCAAAAAAGTTATATAAATGAATTGCAGTCAGGAGAACTTTATTCAGTGGTTATGTATACAAAATTTACCCCCCTTAATGTGGAAAAAATTTTTATAATTGCTTTATTTTCTTACAGAATTGGCTTCTAAAGTTGCACATTGTGTAATTGTTAAGTAGCAAAATTTGGGGGTAGTATTTCCTTTTTGTCATGTGAAATAAATATTTCTCTTTTACAATACAGGACAAATAAATTTTTGTGAAACATTGCAGATGTTAGATGGATTTGGGAGAATTTTCCATAGGATTTCACAAACTAAGTAAGAGGAGGAACTTATTAGTGAGTACCAGAAGTTTATTAATCTGTTTGTATTACATAAATAAAAATAAAATGCTTTAGTTGTGAGTTAAAAAGCTAATGGAAACTGATATAGGGAAGTTAGTCAACATAAAGTAATAACACCAGAAATCCTAAATTTGTTGTATTTCAGTCATTTTTATGAATTAAAAAAATCTTTTTTAACTTGTGGTTCTTTAATTATTTTTCCCATTTTCAGTTTAGGAAATCTGTTTGTGTTCATTGAGTTAGGTAAAATAGAGGACTTAGGTTCTTAGTGCATGCTAATGTGGTTACTTCTAGATCTGTCCAAAACATCAGACAGGATTCGTGTTGCCTGTTACTCAGAGAGCTGGTTATATTAGAACTCAAGGCTTTGGGTAGTAACTGAACCCTTCTTTCTTTGTTACCCATGGAGAAGTTACATAGATGCTTAGTTTACGGTGCTGATTATTATTATTATTATTATTACTTTATGAAAACAAAACAAAACAATCTGTAGACTTGAAGGAGCAAAGAATGTGGTGTTCACCCTGTGCTACCCCAGAAATACCCTTAGTGAATAATGTTTTTCTAACAGATTCATTTTAACGTGAGCTCATTTTTACTCTTAAGTGTTTAAGCCATTTTTTAATGTATGTCTTTTGTCTCCTTAGCCTTTACTTTCATTTTAGTGACATTGTGAAATTAAGCCCTATCTGATTCCCACAAGAGTAACTTAGGTACTTCTACATTGGCATTAGTAGCTATGCCTTCTCTTTAGACTAGGCTACCTTATCCATATTGTGTTTAGGAATTCATATGAAAATTTGTTCTTATCCACAGTTATTTTTTTCTTCATGCCCATTTTCCTTGAAAATGTTTAAAAAATATGTCTTGTATAGAATTAGAAACTTCAGTATCTGTATCACATCACTGGCTATAAAAATTATGTTACTGATTTATTTACTTCCTTTAAGTTTTCCCCCAAAAATCTCCTTAGAGGGGCGTACCTGGATGACCCTACTGAAAATGTAACCTACTAGGTCCTTCCTCCTATAACCTCCCACACCCCTTAACTTCTCTCTCTTTTTCTGTAACTCTTACCACATTGTAACATACTGCACAATACTCCTTTTAGAATAAGGGATCCTGGTTTGTTTTACTCTTGTGTCCCTAGAACCTAAAACAGGCTTGGTACATAGACATGTTCAGTAAATATTTAACAAAAGAATGGATTAAGAATATACAGTTGTCCCTCATTATCCACAGGGGATTAGTTACAGGATGCCCGTTCCTCCCCAGGAAACCAAAACCTAAATTCCATTAATACTGTATTTTTGGTCTGTGTTTGACTGTGGATATGGAACCCCCAGATAAGGAATGATATTTATTGGAGGGAAAAAAAACCCACATATAAGTGGACCTGTGCAACTCAAACCCGTGTTGTTCAAGGGTCAACTGTATTATTTGAGATCTTTTTCTCCTATTGTATAGAATAAGAATTTTCATGCCCTAAACCAGTTACTTTCCATTTCTTTTCACCTGGAACATAGTAAGAAATACAGTTTAAAATACAACCCTGAGTACACATACATATGAACAGATTGTTAGAAATCTGAATTACTCTCTGCCCCCAGCTGTTGTAAGACTAAACAGGCCAGGAATTATGCATATATTCAGTAAACTAGAATGTGACAGATACTTCCTATGAAAAATGTAATGCTGAGACTCCTTAAATGGTTGGTTGATCACCATTGTAACCATGTAATATTTTATACTAAAACCAGATGACTTAGGAAATAACTTCCTGTTTGACATTAAAAAAATATGATGATTCTTTAGTTTTAAAGTTTGTACATTTTTGAGGAAGCTCTTTTAAGCTTAAATGTCAGCAAAGCAGCTGCTGCTTGAATTTACTTTGTAAAACACTGAATTATTCATTTCCATAAATAAAACTTCCTTAGTAATTATTTAGCATTAATTTCTTCCTCTTTATTTCAATCAACGCTGTTGACATTCTGTTTTAAAATTAAAAATATTCTTTGTGGAATTTAACAATAAAACTGTGACAGCCACTTTCTTTACTTCCTTTTGTTTTCGTAACAGGATTTCCAGATCCTGAGATGAATTGTGTCTTATTGTCTATTTTTATTATTTTAATAAAAGTTACTAATAAAATGTAGAACACAAGTAAATTCTTATTTAAAAATGTCTTCTAAGTAGCTTCTAAGACCAACTGCTATGACTTTGACTTATTTAACATGTATTATCTTGAATTCTAACAATGTGAACTTGTTAGAAATATTTTAAATAATTATTTCATTGTTTGTATTCTCCGATTATTTAATAGAGTAATGGGGAAACAAAGTAATGTTTGTTGTTTTACATTTTTTGGCACTCTTCCATCTGTTTTTGCAAATGTGGGAATACCTGCTTGAATTTTGTGCTGCCCTTCTAGTAGTCTGTGGTGAGCCCTTCCACCTTCAAACTCTTATTAGTTAGTTATGTGGCCTCCTTGGGCCATCAGTCTTTACTGCTGTGTGATGTTTCTTGCCATCTTTCCAGAATTGCTGTTTTATTTATTTATTTGTTTCTTTGTTTAATTTTAAATATGTCACTGCCTTGCTGCTCCATTGGAGACTTCTTGAGGGCAACAGACAAACTATTTGATAGCTGAATACATATTTGGTAAGTTAGCATTTTAAAGTAGCATCCATTCAAATGAAACATTCTTACCTAAAGTGCTTCTTGCAGCATACATTTAGAGAGGTTTAGTAACTGATCCCTAAGACAATCAGTGTGGGCTTAAAGAAAATGTAAACTTTTAGCTAAGGGCCCATCTGAATCCCTGTTGAAATGTACTACAGCCACCATTACTGTGGCAGCCTCATAGGACCATGGAAGAGAATGAGGTCTGTGGAATTAGAGATGGGAAAAGTCTCCATTTAATTCCTCTGTCCTAGGTTCTACAATGCTATTTAGAATATAATTATGGAGACCTCTGCTTTAATAGTTGTTGTGTGGGTGATAGCAGTTTTTGTGGGAATAACCACAAGTGTTTAATTATTTTAGAGCTGAAATGTTCAAGGCAGACCATCAGCCTTCAGCTGGGAGTCATTACGCAGACATGTTTTTCCTCTGCAGTATTTTAAAAACAAAGTTAGCTATTTAAAATTGTGAGATTTTACATAAAACAAAATTTCTAGCTTAGAAAAAAGGTAAATCCTCAGATCTGATGATTCTGTATTTCCAGTCCTACAAGACAAACAATGATCTCAAATAAAGTAACAGCTGTACCTTTAAACATGGACATGTGTTGTAGTGGTTCATTACAGTTTTTGTGCTTGCACTGTTCATGTATTTATACACACACGCACATTATGTATTTATATATACATAATATATATACAGATAGATATGTTTATGTACAAAAACATATTTCTCTGAAATTGTGCTTCAGTCATAAGTAAGAAAACCAAACTGAGCTGTTGTTCTGGTTCAAGAAAAACAGGATGGAGCCTTTTGTGAAGGTAAAGAATATTCTTTTGTGTTTAACATGCAAATGGGTCAACTTCCAAGTTGCATAGGTAGCCCAGCCTGAGTCTACAGTCTTGGAGAGTATCCGATCTGTCAGGTTTTGATTTTTATGTCCTTAATTATAATCTATAGGTAACTTGTATGACTCATTGGATATGAATTTTGGAAATCTATGCTTCCAGATTACTTTGCTTAATTCTTGGCTCCTCATACTTTTTCTGTGAAGGGATATATATCTAAGACACTAGGAAAAGCACATCTGAGGTAAGTAACACCCATGAATATTTAGTACATGGTTAATAACCTAGTTTGTGAGGTTTAGAAATAGTAAATTATATTTTATATGTAATATTGTATATAAAATGTATTTTTATATATAAAGTATACATATTACATATATAATAAAGATGTATAGTATGCAATGTTAGTACATACTAAGTATTCTCTAAATTATTTTTAACTCTAATAAAGTGTACATTTATCTGTGGTTCTGCTCTCTTAAATACATTTTTTAAAATTTGAACGTTTTCATCTGAATTTTTGAGTTTGCTAACAAGCCAAAAATCATTTCTATTCAATTAATCCAACAAATAATTTACTCTTCTTCTCTATCTTAAATTTGAAGATAATTAAGAAATAAAAGAGGAGGAACATCTATTTCATGTTCTGTTTAGTAGTAACAGTTGCAAATATGTAAGTATTTTATTCTTGGATTCACTAATTTCCCTGCTCAACAAAGATGGGTCAGTATATTCTGGTTTTTTTCTGGGAAAGTCTATAGAAATAATTTGGTTGTTTTTAAGCACATGCATGATTTTGGAGGCAGTGGTGGTGGAAAGAGTGTGATGCAAAAAGAGCTGTTTCTTTACCTACCTTACAAATATCTGTGCCTGAAACAAGCCTCTTCTCTGAGCATAATCAGTCTTTAATAAAACTGTATTCCTAACTACTTGAGCTGATAAACAGTGAGGTTTGTTTTAAACAAGTCAAGTTTATTTTATGTCAATTTTCTATTTGCCCTGTGTAAGATATATTTAATTACTTTACTCCATCTCTGTGTTCAAATTAATCAGATTCTGGTACATATTGGTGCTCAAATTAGAATAATTCTTTAATCAACTGTGTTATCCATGCTATGGTAGACTAGAATAGAAAATCTACTCGTGGCATATTGAAGATGCATGCATTTTATTTTCTATTGTAATTTAAAAGTAAAATCAGAAATATTGATTTCTACTTGACTGGAGAGATGATTTAGTTTGAATATCAGCCTGATCTTAATCAGGTGAGAATTAATTGAGTTGGAGGTATTAGATATTCAGTGATGTTAACTGAACCATGATCCATCTAGAGAGAAGCTTGCTTTTGTACTGTGTTAGAATTATCAAATAACTCATGCACTACAATGTAAAATAATCTTTTCATGTTCAGCCTTCTACCTTCTTGTCTCATTAAATGCACCACTAAATTCATTCTATACACAGACTAATCTTTAAAGTAGCAAGCTAATACATCACAATTTAATAGAAAATTAAAAGCATAATAATTTTGTCATAAGATGCTATTGTTGTCACAATTTTATAATGCTATATTTTCTAGTTACTAGTTTTAAAACCAAGTGATTAAACCTCTGCTTTTCAAGTATACCTGGGACTTTTAAAAAAACTCTTAGTCTTTTACTTTTTTTTATGTTCAACATTGCAAGAAGAAAGTGAGCAATTCAGAAGTATTTTAATGTTTATCTTCAGAAATAAAAATAGTCTGTAACATTATGTTGGTCTGAAATGTGACATGGGCTTTCATTTATTTTAAGAGTGTGATAGCAATATCATAAGTGTTGTGAAAATATAAATGGTGAGATAACACCTCCATAGGACTTGCTCTTAAGTAGTAAAATTGTAAAGTCTTTAAATAAACTGCAGCTAGAACTGAAAGGATCGTTTTGCCTTGTTAACTATGGATACTATACTTATTAAATGTCTAATTAAATTTAGTATTACATGTCTTTATTTCCTCCTTTTTTTCCCGTAAAACTGAAACTTTTGACTTATTTATTAGCAAAGTAGCACGTATTTTCATTGTCAGATGTCTTCGATTTTGGCAGTTGGTGTGCAGTGTTAAATTAAAAGAAAGCCAATAGTGTGACTTTTGATAGTGTCATTTTACACTGGAATAGTGTTTTTTGCTTGATATTGCTATAATGAGAATAGTAGGATCTATGTAGCTGTATATTTTGTGAAAAGGAATATCCAAATTTATATTCGAGAGCAATTAGGATTTAATAAAATTAAGCCATAATTGCAGAGACATTCCTAGAGTGCGATGATCTCATGAGATACAGTGGGTTCCCCACCTAGTTGTTACTAAACAGCAATTTAGGGCAGAAAGGCCTGCTTAGGAAAAAATGAGAGAGAGGGAGCTGGCTTTTTCACTCAGCTCTTGGAAGCCGAGGCTCCTCTTACATAGACTCCACTGTCCCCTCTCCAGCACCCAAAATGATTTCCATCTCCCTGTCTCTCTCCTTCCTTCTTCCCTCCCTCTCTCCCTCCCTCCCTCCCTCCCTCCCTCCCTTCCTTCCTTCCTTCCTTCCTTCCTCCCTCCCTCCCTCCTTTCTTTCTCCCTTCCCCTCCCTTCCCTTCCTTTCCCTTGTCCCCCTTTTCTCCTTTCTTTCCTCTTTCCCCTTCCCTTCCTTTCCTTTTTTTTTTTTCCCATAGTATTCTGTAAGGTGTAGAGAGTACCAAACCACAATACAAATGTGTTTCTTCAATTCTTGTCCCTGCCAGTTTCCCTCCTGTGAAATAACCATGGTTATCAGTTTTCTTACATATTCTTTCATAGCCATTACGTGCTTGCAGACATACCCCCCACACATACACACATACACACCCCTGAAACACAGAAATGATAACGTTCTATAATACTCTTCTGTACCTTGCTGTTTTCACTTTTATCTCTTAGAGATCATTCCCTATCAATGTACTATTGTTTTTTTAATGGCTACGTAGTATTTTGTGATACAGTATTAATACTTAAGCAGTTGGTGTTACTGTGATAGATTTGATGACATCACCGAAAACCACATTTATATAAAAATATTTTTTGCTTCGGGTGAGAGAAGACAAGATGAGAAATGGCTAATAATATGTCATTCTTTTAATGATTCCTCACAGATGGGAACCTATTTACTGCTATTTTGGAGACAAGGCCATGCTTTGTCACCTAGGCTGGAGTGCAGTGGCATGATCACAGCTCTCTACAGCCTTGACCTCCTGGGCTCAAGCGATCCTCCCACCTCAGCCTCCCAAGTAAATAGGACTACATGTGTGTGCCACCATACCCAGCTAATTTTTAAAATTATTTATGGAGGCGGGGTCTCACTGTGTTCCTGAGGCTGGTCTTGAACTCCTGGATTCAAGTGATCCTCCTGTCTTAGCCTCCCAAAGTGTTGGGATTACAGGTGTGAGCCACTGCACTCGGCTTACTGATTTATTTTTGTTAAGAAAGACATATACATAGTCAATATCTGAATTGAATGAAAAATTCGACTGTGGTCGAATTTGGAGAATTTACTTTATGGATGCTGTATTTTTTTTTTAATAGGAGATGCTAATGTTTTTTAAGCCAGTTAAATAAATAAATTTGACGAGTGAACATATTATAAAGTGGGTGACAAGGATTTGTTAATAGTCTGGAAATCACATACCTTGAGGAGGCAGCAAAGTTTGAACTGGTGCTGAGCCAGGAGAAGAGAAAAAAATATGAATATTATTTCCTATAGTGTATGATGAAGCGGCAGCATTAGACTAGCTTTTTTCAGCCTATACTACTCCCATCCCCCGTCAACACATACACAGTATGGAACTGGCTGCCTTGTGAGTTAAGGAGTTTTCTATCACCACAAATGTTTAAACAGTAAGACGGAGTGGGAAACACTTTCTGAAACAGATTAAGTGACCTCTAAAGGCCTTCACACTCTAACCTTTTTGATTCCAGAAGTCTAGAACAAGACAGCTGGTCCTGTCGAGGGCCCTTGATAAGTAGTGTTTAATGGTCACTGTTGACTCATACTTATTGCCAGAATGGGCTGTAGACCACTTGCAAGTATGAAAAAGTCCAGCAGGTTAGTTTATTACTTGCATTACTAAAAACATGGATCCTACTTTTGTTTCTCCATTGTATAGGTGATGAGAGAACGCACAGCATCTGCTAGAGGCAAGAAATCCTAGAAGGCTCCATGTTCAGAAGTTTGCCAGTTTGTGTGTTATATGTGTGTGTGTGTGTGTGTGTGTGTGTGTGTGTGTGTGAGAGTTGCTTTTATCAATATCTATTAATGAATTGGTCTTCTAACATTGAAGACTATGTGGGGCAGCAAAGAGTTGGGATATGTAAGAAAAATGTATTTGGGGAGACTTAGGGAATCTTTTCCATGTGATCTCTTAAAAAAGATAGGGGGATTCGGTGCTGTCATTTTCCACACCAGGCTGTGCAAATGTCTCCCTTTCAAATTCTGGTAGCACTTAATATCTGAAACATGAAATTTAGCACTTCATTATATTTTGTTTGAAAAAGCCCCTTTCTAATGTGTAAAATCTTTATTTTAAATATTTAAATATATTTTATAGGAATACTAGAAAATACTATGGAATCAGAGAGTTGAGGTATCTGATGCTATTTGATTTTATATGGTTGCTAAGTGGTCATGTAGCAAAAAATCAGCAGCAGTGTCTACTTTAATCTTTCCTATGGTAGTGATACAATGTGATGAACCATTGCCACTTGCTTCCCAGGTCTCATTTGTGACCTCATGTGAGATACTTGGCCTAGGTTAAGTCTCTATTTCATGGGCATGGAAATTTCTAATTTCTCCAAGCATAGGAGTTTTTCCTGTGTTCTGGAAAGGAATAAGTGAAATCCAATAGTAATTACAGATGTTTTTCTGAAGTGAAAAGACCTGGTTCTAAACCAGTCTATGTATGCCACACTATTTAATCTTGGAATATGATGTAGCCTATTTAAAGTTCAGTTTATTCATCTGACAAATGAAGATAAAAGTGCTTACTTGATAGTGTTTTTGTACAATTCAAGTGAGCTAACATACATAAAGTATCTAGTATAGTAGTGCCTGGTACAAAGTAAACAGTTTATCTTAGTTGCCATTTTCATGTTTTTATTGCTATTATTACTGACATTATTAACTACCTTGCAAAAAATGATTAGGAAGTTGTCATGGGAAAATGGAAAAAGAAGAAAAAGGCCACCCGAAATAAGACAGTTTCTATTCAACATTATTAATGTATTCTTGACTTTTGGTTTTCCATTATCTATGTTCCTAATGTTTTAACTGCTTCTTATAAGAATCACATTTTAATCTGAAATTTATATTCTGATCAACTGAGATAATGAATCTCAGTATCCTCCTGAAACTTTTTAATTTTCCTATGAAACCCCAAAGTTTTGTTACTGTTTTTTTCAATTTTGTTTATGAATAAATTCTGAACACAGCCTTTACTAAACTGGAGAGATAGTCATGATAAAGTACAATGTTGGAAATTTTGATCTTTGTCAAAGAAATTAGATAACAGTAATGGCAGAGATGGTTTAGCAACATATTTTAAAAAATTAGAGTGAGTTAAATCAACTAAAACCTCATAGAAAATGAGAATTATTAACACTCCTTCAATTAATTCACTTATTTATTCAGCTATTTGTTAGATAAATATATGTGAATATTTACAGATATTCATTTGTATACAAGTAAATGCACAAATATTTGTTTGTTGAATAAATATAAGCTAAGCAAGTAAGCTTTGCTGAATGATTATTTTTTACCTTAGTCTTTATTTTCTTAAATATTTTATTTTGATTAGGTATTTTAATAGGCTTAAAAGGATCAGTGGATAAGAAAATATGTTTTAAGGAAAGATATGGAAGATAACTAAGCCTAGAATGATCATAAGTTATAAATCATAAAACAGTAGCCAAATCATCATCAGCCACCTGTTTGCATCTCACCTGAAGTATAGGGAACTAAAAATGTCTTTAGCTATGTTGTCCAACGTGGTCACCATTAGACATACATGGCTATTTTAATTCAAATAAAAAATTTAGTTATGCAGCCACATTAGCCACATTCAGCTTGGGCAACATTGTGAGACCCTGTCTTTTTTTAAAAAATATATATCTTATTTAACCTAATATATCCAAAATAATATCTTTTTAACATGCAGCCAATATAAATTTTTTTTTTTTTTTTTTGAGACGGAGTCTCGCTCTGTCGCCCAGGCTGGAGTGCAGTGGCCGGATCTCAGCTCACTGCAAGCTCCGCCTCCCGGGTTCACGCCATTCTCCTGCCTCAGCCTCCCGAGTAGCTGGGACTACAGGCGCCCGCCACCGCGCCCGGCTAGTTTTTTGTATTTTTTTAGTAGAGACGGGGTTTCACCGTGTTAGCCAGGATGGTCTCGATCTCCTGAGCTCATGATCCGCCCGTCTCGGCCTCCCAAAGTGGTGGGATTACAGGCTTGAGCCACCGCGCCCGGCCTAAAAATTTTTAATGAGATATTTTATATTCCTTTTGTCACTGGATTTTTTTTCATTTTCTGCCTATGTTAGGTAGAATAATAGTCCCCAAAGATGTCCCAGTCATAATCCCTGAAATCTGTGAATATGGATATAAGGAATAACTGTCCTAGAGAACTGAAAATAAAAGCTATGTTTAATGCATCAAACATACGAAGTCAGGATTTTTATCTGTTCTAATCCCCTCACTGGAGTTATGTGAATCTAAGGTATTCCTGAACAGTATGCCTTAAAATTGTAACATAAAAACTGTTGGGTGATTTTCACTCATCTTAGTAGATGTCTCAACAGCATTTGACAATAATGATTATTTCTTCCTTGACCCAAACTTTCCCAGAAAATACAGTCATCTGATGGATACAATTTGTTAGTTTTTATATTTTAACGTTATATTCAAATAATTTATAGAAGAATGAAGACAGTGACTTTAGAAAGTATAATAAGAATTTAAATATAGCAAGCCCCAATTTTTATTCACTATTTTACTTGTTCTGAAAGTTCTATAACTTGGAATGGTTTATGTCCTTTGATTGCTACTAACTGCTCATCGTGAACCTAGAACATAATCTATTTTAAAGATTCTGACTCCGTATAGCTCTAATAGGTTCTAGTTTACCATTAATCTTTAAATTTTTGTTTGTTTTGTTTTGTTTTTTTTTTTGTTTTAGATTTGAGGAGTACATGTGGAGGTTTGTTACATGAATATATTGTATAATGCAGTGGTTTGAGCGTCTATTGAACCATCACCCAAACAGTGATTATAGTAACCAGTAGGTAGGTTTTCAGCCCTTGTGCTTCCTCCTTCCCTCCCATTTTGGACTCCCCAGTAGCTATAGTTTATATCTTTATGTCCCTGCATACCCATTGTTTAGCTCCTATTTATAAGTGACAACATGCAGTATTTGTCTATTTCTCTTTTAATTCACTTAGGATAATGGCCACCAGCTAAATCTATGTTGCTACAAAGGACATGTTTTCATTTTTATGGCTGTGTAGTATTCCATGGTCTATATGTACCACATTTTCTTTCTCCCTTCCACCATTGATGGACAGCTAGGTTGATTCCATGACTTTGCTGTTGTAAATAATGCCACAGTAAACATACAAGGGCAAGTGTCTTTTCGGTAGAATGATTTCCTTTGGGTAGCTACGCAGTAGCGGAATTATCCAGTTCTACTTTTAGTTCTTCTCCAAACTGCTTTCCACAGGGATTGAACTAATTTACATTCTGTTTATAAGCATTCCCTTTCTCTGCATCCTCAACAACATCTCTTAGTCCTTTGTTGGATGCATAGTTTGCAAGTATTTTCTCCTTTTCTCTAGGTTGTCTGTTTGCCCTGTTGATGGTTTCTTTTGCAGGGCAGAAGCTCTTTAGTTTAATTAGGTCCCAATTGTCAATTCTTCTTTTTGTTTCATTTACTTTTGAGGTCTTAGTCATACATTTTTTGCCTAGGCCAATGTCCAGAAGAGTTTTTCATAGGTTTTCTTCTAGGAATTTTTTGTTTTGTTTTGTAGTTTGAGGTCTTATGTTTAAGTCTTTCATCCATCTTGAGTTAATTTTTGTATATGGTGAGAGGTAGAGATTGAGTTTCATTCTTTTGCATATGGCTAGCCAGTTTTCCCAGCATCATTTATTGAATAAAGTATCCTTTCCCCAGTGTTTATTTTTGTTTACTTTGTTGAAGATCAGTAGGTTGTAGGTGTGCAGCTTTATTTCCAGGTTCTCTATTCTGTTCCATTGTTCTGTGTGTCTGTTTTTGTACCAGTCCCATGCTATTTTGGTTCGATAGCCTTGTAGTATATTTTAAAATTGGGTAATATGATGCTTCCAGCTTCGTTCTTTTTGTTTAGGATTACTTTGCTATTTGGGCTCTTTTTTGGTTGCATATAAATTTTAGGATGGTTTTTTCCTTTTCTGTGAAAAAAGACATTGGTAATTTCATAGGAATAGCATTGAATCTGTAGATTGCTTTGTGCATTATGGGCATTTTAATGACATTGACGCTTCCAGTCCATGAGCATGGGTTGTTTTTTCATTTGTTTCATCTGTGATTTCTTTCAGCGGTGTTTTGTAGTTCTTCTAGAGCTCTTTCACCTCCTTGGCCAGATGTATTTGTGTGTGTGTGTGTGTGGCTATTGTAAATGGGATTGAGTTATTTTTTGCATGTTGATTTTGTATCCTGAAACTTTACTGATGCCATTTATCAGATCCAGTGGTCTTTTAGAGGAATCTTTAGCATTTTCTACATATATAATAATTGTTGGTGAACTACTTACATCTTTAAAATGAATAATTTTTTTTTTTTTTTTTTGAGACAGAGTCTTGCTCTTGTTGCCCAGGCTGGAGTGCAGTGGCACTATCTTGGCTCCCTGCAACCTCCGCCTCCTGGGTTCAAGCAATTCTCCTGCCTCAGCCTCCTGAGTAGCTGGGATTACAGGTGCCCGCCACCATACCCGGCTAATTTTTGTGCTTTTAGTAGAGACAGGGTTTCGCCAGTTTGGCCAGGCTGGTCTCTAAATCCTGACCTCAGATGATCCGCCCACCTTGGCCTCCCAAAGTGCTGGGATTATAGGTGTGAGCCACTGTGCCCAGCCAAAATAAAGTATTTTTAAAAACACTAATGACTCATAATTTTGTTGAAGTGAAGATGCCGTCTTTTTGGCTCCATAATTTTAAAACATTTTTACTTTTAGATTTATAAATACTATTTCCTTTTAATCACCTTTTAAATACATCTGTCTTCAACATTTGGATCAAGTACATTTCAACACACAGATATCATGAAAGATGGAAGAATACTGCATTGCCCTGTTTTTAGCACAATGGGTTACAAGTTGTTACTTTATACTTCATGAAAAATCACTCCTGTTAAATGTCTAATAGGATGAGAATACTATATTTCCTTTTTGTCCTTAAAAATGTATTATTCAGGCCAAGTCAAGAGAATTGCTTGAGGCTAGGAGTTCAAGACCAGCCTGTGCAATATAGTGAGACCTTGTCTCTATGAAAAGTAAAAATAAAAAAATTAGCTAGACGTGGTGCCACACACCTGTAGTCCTAGCTACGTGGGAGGCTGAGGTGGGAGGATTACTTGAGTCCAGAGTTCAAGGCTACAGAGAGCTATGATCTTACCAGTGCCCAGCCTGGGTGACAAGAAAAAAAGTATTATTCACTCATCAGTTCCTGATTTTGAGAAAATTCATCTGGGATGCTATCATCTGAAGACTTATAGTCGATATGATTATGTGCTTATATCATCAATTTCATCATCTTCGTTAAATTGTAGAGTGCTGCTGTTGGTTTCTTTGCATTCTTCTAATTCATCAAATAATTGCAAAACATCTTTTGGCCAGTTTTTCCCCGTACTGTGGTAGCATGTTAGTTTTCTATTGCTATTGTGACAAATTATACAAACTTAGTAGCTTTATTAAGACAATATACATTCATTATATTATAGTTCCATAGTTCTGAAGTGTGACAGGTCTCACTGGGCTAAAATCAAGGTGTTAGCAGAGCTGTGTTTGTTTCTGGAGGCTCTAGGGGAAAGTCTGTTTCCTTGCCTTTTTCAGCAAAGGTGAAGGTATTCTCTTTTTTCCATCTTTAAAGCCAGCAAGATAGAATCTCTCTGACTCTGCTTCCATCATCTCATCTCTTTTCTCCTGTCCTCTTCTGCATCTGCCTTTCACTTTTAAAGACCCTTGTGATTATTTTGGGCCTTCCGAGATAACCTCCCTATTTTCAACTGATTAGCAAACTTAATTCTGTCTGCATCCTTAATTCCCATTTCCTATGTATCTTAACATATTCATGGGTTTCTGGGATTATGACTGGGACATCTTTGGGGACTATTACGCTACCTAACATAGGCAGAAAATGAAAAAAAAATTCAAATCTTAACTGTATTCAGTGAAAGCTTTAAGAAAAAAGAAAAGAAAAAGCTACTTTTATATCTTCATAAACAGTAATACAATACATTGAGCAATATAGTAAATATGATGGAATAATGAAAGGCTTTATTTCACTATTGCATCCTTCTAGGGGATTTCATCATTTTCTTTTCTTATCGTAGTTATTTTTAGCATAGTTGGAAATAACTGACAGGCCATGATGCAATAATTTCTACTATGATGAAATTAAATGTTTGAAGATACAGGAAAAATAAGATCAATAAATTATATATTGAATCTTTACACCAAGATCAAATGATCCTATTTGCTAAAATGAATTTTATTGTGTTAAAAATATGTCAATTTTCTTTAGATTTTTGGAGTACTCTAAGAAAGAATAAAGTCATAAAATATCCTTGAAATAGTTATAAAAGAAACCTGCAGTGGTGGCTCATGCATGTAATCCCAGCACTTTGGGAGGCTGAGGTGGGTGGATCACGAGGTCAGGAGATCGAGAGCATCCTGGCCAGCATGGTGAAACCCTGTCTCTACTGAAATACAAAAAATTAGCCAGGTGTGGTGGCACATGCCTGTAGTCCCAGCTACTCGGGAGACTGAGGCAGGAGAATCGCTTGAACCTGGGAGACAGAGGTTGCAGTGAGCCGAGATCATGCCACTGCACTCCAGCCCAATGACAGAGCGAGACTCCATCTCAAAAAAAAAAAAAGGAAATCTGCAAAACTAAAATTGGGTCTAGTGGACCCTGATTTTATACTGAGGGTCAAATGCTTGGTTTCCTTGCTTTCTCTGATGCCACATAGTCCTCTGTATTTTTCCAGTTTCTTCTTTTTCTCCTAGCGTGAAGTGTTAGGATTCCTCAGTGGTTGTCCAGAGCCTCTTTTCATTATTTTTGTTAAGTTACTGCTATCAAAACAGTGTCTTCAGAACTTGCTTCAGAATCATAGCTAACTGCCTTCTACTTGGATGATTCACAGGCTCCTTAACTGAACATGTCGTAAATTCATTGTCATCTTTATTCCATCTTCCTCCACCAAAACAGAACAAATTCATATGCTATTCCTTTTTGGTAAGTGTGTGTTATGTACAACAGTGCTTTTGTTTGTTTTTCTGGTGTTTTTTAAGTCATCAACCTGGGCCATCATGCACCCAGCAAGAAAATTAGGGGTTATCCTTGACTCCTCCTATTACGCTCATAAATAACTATATTCCAAGTCCTGTTAGTTCTCTCTGGTTTCATTTTTATTCACTCACTTCTGTCCTTTCCTACTTTGTCTGCCACAGGTTTAAATGTTTTTAGCCCCTTGGACTGTTGTACTAACTTTCTATCCAGTTTTCTTATTTCCAGTTCTGTTTTTCCTGCCTACTCTAAAGTTCTGTGCAGAAGAAAACATGATCTTGTCATTCCACTGCATAAACTCTTTTGAGGATTTCGATAATCCTTAGAACACAGCCTAAACATTTGAACATTGCCAACTGGTCATACTTGGTACGTGCCTTTTCTCCTCCACCTGGCATCCACCACACACACACACACACACACACACACACACACACACACACACACACTCACAAGCTAATAGCAAATGTACCAACCGTTCTGAATTATTCTCTGTAATATGTCCTGCCTGTTCACCTCCAGATCTTCTGTGCCCTTACCTTTGTCCAGAATACTGTTCCCTCTCTTCCTTTGCTAACACAGCATGGTGTACATCATAGCTTAAGAGTACTTCATATTGGAATTCCCTCCTGAATATGTTTGAGGTTCCCATTCTGTGCTTCCATAGCACCCTCCCTGCCCAGAGCAGGTATCAACTCAACTGTTAGCATTTGAAGATTACTTGTCTTCTTCAGGGACTGTTGTTAGTTCCCACAGAGTAGGAACCCTCTCTTTCTTACTCTACGTGGTAACCCCAGAAGCTAGCACAGTGTTTATATGCACAGTAGGTACTTTGAAAATGTTTGTTGAATGAATGAATGATATTTTATGAGCCCCTGGATAAATGAGAAAATCTTAAATATTGTAATTTATTGAATCAGCTAATACATGTGAATCATTAATTAACTCATGGGACAGTGTCTATTATAAACACAATAAATATTAGCTGTTATTGTTGCTATCATGAAGATAGGAATGTAGGTAATTTTTTATTTTTCATTCTACTTTGGTAATTAAAGAAAAACTAACTCAGTATTTACAAATGAATCTTTTCTTAAAAATTAAGGTAATGATTTGGTGATTTCCCATCTGCAGTGTATAGATTTGCCTTTGAAAATGGAAATGTTTTTAAAGATGTAGTGCAGTGAAGAAGCCACTGTTTCAATATATGTCTTGTGAAATAGCAATCCCCAACCTTTTTGGCACCAGGGACCAGTTTTGTGGAAGACGCTTTTGCGGTGGTTTCGGGATGAAACGATTCCACCCCAGATCATCAGCCATTAGTTAAGAGTCTCGTAAGGAGCGTGCAGCCTAGATCCCTTGCATGCACAGTTCTTCACAGGAGGATGTGTTCTCTTGTGAGAATCTAATGCCGCTGCTGATCTGACAGGAGGTGGAGCTCAGGCAGTAATGCTCGCTGGCCAGACGCTCACCTCCTGCTGTCCTGCCCAGTTCCTAACAGGCCATGGACTGGTACCAGTCTGCAGTGCGGAATTTGGGGGACCCATGTTATAAAAGGTGTTTATCATTTCTGGACATTATATTTTTCCATGTGAACTGATAGTTTTATGGATCTTTAGAAAATTGTTGTACTCTTTTTTTTTTTTTTTTTTTTTAGGGATGGGTGGCTAGAATGTTTGTTGGAAAAGATTTGTGCACTTTTTTCAGCTTACTTGAATTTATCCTAATTTACTTCTCATCCGGTCTGGAAGTAATTTATATTTGGCTTTTTCTGTGGGTTGGATTCGATTCTTTCCAAAAGTCAAAGTACTTAGATCATTGATGCAGAAGTCACAGGGAGACCTACAATTGTGTTACTAAATTTTATAGACTAATATATATGAAGTCAGAAGCTCATGAAATACTGTTCATGCTGTTGGTTATACAGAATAATGTGCTGTGTGTCCCTCTGGCCTTGATTTCCTTCAGCTGAGCAGTCATGAGAAAGAAGAGGACAAAAATACTGTCTTCATTGTCTCTGCTTTGGTTCAGACCTTCATCACTGCATTGAAAACTGAGGGTGACCTCCTGTTGTCTTCAGGCACTTTTTACTTCACAGCTTCCAGAAGGGATGATGATTACTGAGAGTGGCGCAGCTCTTAGGCATCGTCTAGAGGGACCTGACATTAGACTGTTCACTGCAGAAGTATTCACATAAAAGATAGCTTTTCTTGAGAAAATTTCTTGTAGATTTTAATTTACATCACAGATTTAAAACTGCAGATACCTTTGTCTGAAGGGAAATCTTACTAAAAGTCAGCACTTAGACCCTCTTTCAAATTTTATCATTTTTAGTCCTATGTTTTTAAAACTTCTTATAATTCACTAACTGTTCAAAAGATCTTTCCTACATTAAGTTTAAAGTACCTCTCTGCTTTTATTCTTACCTAGTTTTATGTAAGGAATGTTTTGTGATTCAGACTCCTTTTTATAGAGTTGATATGATGTATTATGAATTTAGGAGGATTTTTAAGTCTGCCCTACTATGTTCTTTAATAAACAGGATGTCCTAATTTTTTTCCACCTATTAAGATGAGGGTGCAGTTATGGAAATATTGCCTATAGCTTATATGTTAAAATTCTAAATTATATTGGTATCCAAATATGCCTTTGCTTTTTGTAATGCTGGGAGAAAATAGGCATTTTTTTGAAGACTTGACTGGCTAAGGAAATTAAAGTACTGAAAAGTTAGGAATAAGTGCTGTGTCTAAAGATAGTTGTGAAAAAATTCATTTTAAAATCAAATTAATGGAGATACGAACAGAGTTGTTCTAATCAGAGAAATGAAATAATAGGGATTATTTCTTTTAATTTGATGTGTTTTAAAATTGTCATCTCAGTGAATGCTTTAGTTCTAACTGGATAACTGCATTTGCAAAGTAATGATGTTGCTTGAAACTATGTGCAGAGAAAGTGTAAAAGATGAACTATCTGCTATATCTGGTTCAATGCACAGTTGCCATATTTATCCTTTGCTCGATTAAGGAACCATATTATTGGGAATTATTTAAATATTGACGTATATCTGGAAGTTCCATAAATTAAATGAGTTAAAAAATAAATTACTTCTGCTACTGTTTTATATGGAAGCTCCCAAGTTTTTTTCATATCATAGTTAAACTGGAAATTATATAGGCTACTGGTACTTAATTACAATGTGAATAATTATTTTGTCCATTATGTTAAAGTTAGGAGAAGACTTTATCTCTTTGTGTTTTTTTCCTAGATAATCTTGAGCCAAATTTAATTATATCCAAAGAATTTTTTTTTAAATTATTTTTTTGAGGCAGAGTCTCACTTTATTGCCCAGACTGGAGTGCAGTGGTGTGATCTCAGCTCACTGCAGCCTTCTGTTCCTGGGTTCAAGTGATTCTCCTGCCTTGGCCTCTCAAGTAGCTGGGATTACAGGCGCTGCCACCATGCCCAGCTGATTTTTATACTTTTAGTAGAGATGGGGTTTCACCATGCTGGCCAGTCTGGACTCAAGCTCCTGGCATCAAGGGATCCACCCACCTTAGCCCCCAAAGTGCTAGGATTACAGGCGTGAGCCACCGTGCCTGGCTTCAGAGAATATTTTTACCAATAGTACATGATATTACATGGTTTCCTTAAGATAAATGAAGAGGTTCCAAAAGAAAGACACAGAATTTTATGTTCTTGATATCTTAAAGAAAAAATATATTGAGTGCTCATTACTTTAAACCTTTGAATAACTTTTAACAATCTCTCCACATTCCTACTATTTATTGATATTCTTTTGTATTATCTTAAGATAGACTGAATTGAATGAAATTTGATTTTTGTAGTTTTTAATAGTAATTAAATTATTGATAGAATCAGATATACAAGCTCTCTAACATTTAACATAAATTGAAAGATGGAAGTGATTTAAATTGGATTTGTTTCAGAATTCCATTTTAGAAATCAGTTGGCAGTATTAGCAGCATCACTATTCTATGAATATATGCTAATGTAGAATGAAAGAAAGGTCCTCATTAAAATCTTGTTGCTAAACAAGTGACAGAAACCTTACAGACAGCTTTAGGCTTCAGGTCAGTCACATTTACTCCTGAAGAGATATGGACAAGTGTGAAAGTGTATAGACTATGCCTTTATTGTGATCAGAACACATAAATGCTATTTTGTACCAATTCCCTACCAAGGACATTTTTATTAATAGTAAACAAAACAAATCTTAATGCAATGCCTAAGCATCCTATTCTCAAGTAAGGTAAAATATTGGGTTTGTTAAATTCAGAAAGTAAACATTTGCTAACAGCCATTGTGTCTGTGTTTTCCAGAAACGGCCTGAAGTTTGGTCAACTAGTGTGTTTTCGTGAGGCAAAATTCATTATCTAATTACCTTTCTTCCAGACATTATTTGGTTGAACTGGTCTGGTATAGGTATAGTAAGGTGACAGTAAAGGTAAGGTGGTGCAGGGGAATGCAGCCAATGGTTCATTACCACTATTGAGCATGGCAGTTCTCTTAAGCCTTTAGCTAGATTTAGCTAATTCCGGATTAACTTTATATACATATTGTTTGAGGATTGCCCATGTCTTTTTATTTGGGGATCGTAGTCTTTGCTTATGTAAAGGTAGATCTTAACATCATGCTGTAAATAGAAAAATTAACATGTAAGAATAGATAGGCATTCCAGAATGAAAGATAATTGACTTTTAGATAGCCATGTGGCTACCCTTCAGCATCTGCACTGGAGAGCTGGCTGTAAGTCCGCTTTGCCTTTTGAGTGTTAGGGAGTCCTTAGTCAAAGGGCACAAAGGAATTTCCCTTGGTTTGATTTGACCTGTGTGCCCAGCTCCTCTGCATCAAGAGGAACAAGAACATTTGTAGTTGGAATAAAGAAGATACTTGATTACATTTAGAGTCTAACAGGCTGGGTTGGGAATAAGAGAGCAAATGTTGGGACTGCTGAGACTAGTGAAGCAGAAGCCAAAGGGAACTAATCCTGTGTGTCCTTGAAGGGGAATACTATGTATGAACTCATTTCGTGTGATCACGCACGTTATTTGAATTAAAGTCATTTCTTGCATCCCTTGTTCCTTCTTCCTATTCCACCAATTTTCTTGGAAGTATCACTATGATGTTGTGAGTGGATACAGGTATCTATGCTGTAGGACTCTTGTCCCAGCAAAGCCCCCATAATGAATTTTTTTTTTTTTTTGAGACAGAGTCTCACTCTGGTCTCCCAGGCTGAAGTGCAATGGCACGATCTTGGCTCACCGCAACCTCCGCCTCCTAGGTTCAAGCGATTCTCCTGCCTTAGCCTCCTGAGTAGCTGGGATTACAGGCACCTGCCACCACATCCAGCTAATTTGTGTATTTTTAGTAGAGACAGGTTTCACCATGTTGGCCAGGCTGGTCTCGAACTCCTGACCTCAGGTGATCTGCCCGCCTCGGCCTCCCAAAGTGCTGGAATTACAGGCTTGAGCCACCGTGCCCGGTCCGTAATGAATTTTTTATGCATTTAATCTCATTTTTGGTTGCTTGTGGTTTAAAAATATTTTTGTTACACAAGTATGTATTTTCATGGACATTCCTAAAATTATCTGTTTAAGACAATTATAAATAATGTATAATCCCAAGTACCTGGAAGGATAACACATAGCTTAAGAGAGGAATCTTGATTATCTTGTATTGTAAAAGTTACAAAACATTGAGAAAACACAATCCACAATTTATTTTTATTTTTATTTTATTTTTTTGCCTACAGCTTCTTTGTAAGGACGATGTTTAAGATCTCACTTGGAAATAATTGCTTACTTACAGTAGATTAGGGGTGGCAGAGTCTGGAACTAGAGCAGCCAGTGGTCAGAAGGAGGGACCAGAGTAGTTCACGAGAGTAGCCTCAAGAGATGAGGAGCAAAGCATATGTCCTGTGTAAGGGATAAGACAGGACTGAGTCTGACCCAAAGCAAACACAAGACAGAGTAGTAAGTGGCCCAGCTGTGGGTAGCATAGGTACCAGGCTTTTCTGGGTTTGTGGTCCTGAAAAGGCAGAATACTCAAGGTGCCAATACAATTTGAAGGGCAAATTAGCAGAGTGGAAATTTGACAGAAAGCCATTTGAAATATCTAGGGCACCTAGAACTTCCTTGGGAATGAAATGGGAGTCCTGTTATTAGAAGTTAAGAAACCATGGCAGGGTTGTGTAAAAGCAAAGGGATGCCTTGATGCCATCAGGTGGGAATCCACCGGCTTTTGTTGCCAGGTACTAAGAAGACATGCAGAGACTAGACAACAGATACCAATGTCTGCAAACAATTCCCCTTCAAAGGAGGAGGCAACTCTTGGTATTTCTCCTGGAATATACAGTCATGCACTGCATGACGATGTTTAGATCAACGATAGACTACATATATGATGGTGGTTCCATAAGATGATAATGCTGTATTTTTACTGTACCTTTTCTATGTTTAGAAATGTTTAGATACACAAGTACTTACCTTTCTGTTATAATTGCCTGCAGTATTCAGTACAGTAACATATGGTACAGGTTTGTGGCCTCGGCTATAGCAAATAGCCTAGATGTCTACTCAGCTGTACCATCTAGGTTTGTCTAAGTACACTCTGATCTTTGGACCACGATGAAATTGTCAAATGATGCATTTCTCAGAACATACCCTCATTGTTAAGCAGCCCATGATTGTACTGTTTCTCTACTAGAAATCCTATCTCCACATCCTGTCTCTTTGAAGTCTCCTTGCCCTTCATCTCAGAAGTCCTCTCTCCCTCCTCTCAAATCACATTTATTTCTACAAAGTAAATATCACGCATCTTATTCTGCCTTTTACTGGTGTACATGTCTTTTGTTGAGCTTGATACCATGTGCCAAGCCCAATCTACGTAATAGATGTTCAAGGCTGCAGTGAGCTATCATCATGCCACTGCACTCCAGCCTGGACGACAGGCTTTCTTCTAAAAAGAAAAATAATTGTGTGTGTGTGTGTGTGTGTGTGTGTGTGTGTTGATACAGATGTAATTACAAGTAATTTTTTCCTTCCAAATGTATTTCAGATTTTACCAAATGTTGCAAGAACTCTGGAGTTCTTATGGTAGTAAAATGCCGGAAAGAAAACTCTGCATTGAAAGAATGTCTGACTGCTTAGTAAGTAGTTATCTCAATGTTTGTGCTTCTGTGTGTATTTGTAGTAGATACGAGTATATTACTTAACTCATTACATGTAATATATTCTGTACCTCTCCATACCAAATTTATCATATTGTTGGCTGAGTCTAAAGTTCCAGTATAGTCTTAAAAATGCAACATATTTATGAGTCTTTTCAAATTTTGTCAGCATTGTATCTAATTAAAAAGATGAAGTCAGCAGACAAAAATATATGATTTTTCACTATTTAACAAATCTTTTTTCATGAACAGTCTGATCTGTAAAATATAGTACAGACTGATATTTGTTTATTCTATTGTGAAGATAACTGAATTAAAATACCTCTGAGACCTTCTCCAGCCTTGTGATTTGTTGGATTAATATAATTTAACTCCTAGAAGGCTGAGATAAATCATATGGATGATATAAAGGTAAATTTAGATTTTTGAAGTTAACCAAATTAACTTTTAAAATAATTTTATAATATCATGTGCACTAATGTTTTGTTGTAGTTCCTTAAATCTAAGTAAAAATGTGTGAAGTTCTTTGAATTCACATGCTGATTTATTCACCCAAGTTCTATCGCCCACATTATTGACAGATAATATTGTAGAATACTTTAGCAAGTATTGTTAATTGAATGTTGAGAGATCTTAGTTTTGGTAAGCCTTTATTTCCTTTAATTTCTCTAGCCTGTGCAGTGTGTATGTCAGTATGATACATGTCTTAGGGGATTAAATAAAATAGTAATGAACACCTGAACCCTACATTTTTAAAAAAATAAAATACGTACACATAAACTTATAGACCTTTTTTAAGAATGGTGGAGTTGGAAAAGACTTTAGAGATAACGTAAACTCATCTCTACATTTGCTATATTTGTAGATGATGAAACATAATCAGTGTTGATTTTTTTTCTTAAGTTAATATCAACAGCAGCCCTTATTTATGGTCTAGGTATTGTACTCAGTGCTTTACCATAGAGGAGTGAAACTTCGTTCTGTGACTTAATATTCTCTCAGTTCTATTCCCGAGTGCTTCCAAGAAATGTTTACTGAGTAAACGAATCCCTTAAACTTTTGTATGACTGAATTGTTAAATTCTGTCTTATATATTGATTAAATAACTTTTATATCTCAGATTCAGTCATCATAATTGTTATTGCTAGTTTGACATATTATCCTTCACTCCAGTCGGGGCAGCTCTAGAGCAGAGTAGACAGGAGTCTAGACTGCAGAGGGCAACCTGGGTTCAGCTTCTGCATCAGTGAGAGCTTAGCTGGCCGTGTGACCTTAGGCAGGCTCTTCATTGTAAGAATGAATAATTATACCTTATGGAGTGATTGTGAGGTACTGTATGTAAACACATTTACCATGATAGGTATTCAGTCAATATTAGCTCTTTTTTGATTAGTATTTGTTACTATTTATCTGAATATTAATCATTTGAATATCCTTCTCTCTCTCACCCCCTAGAAATACGAGAAGAAAATAAAAGATTCTAGTCCATCTGAGGGGAGGAGAGGGCTAGGAAGGATGGCTGTTTCTGCTTGCTTAGAAGAGATAAGCAGTGGATGTAACATTAACTGAAAGTAAATGGAAAATTATTAGGGAAAATTTTACTTGACTTTGAGTCCCCAGATACACTAAGAAATAGTATTTGTTCATCTTTAAATAAGAGGGTGTTCTTCTTTGTTAATTACTATTGACATTTCCATGAAATGAATGTAACTGCTTATCCTCTCTCATTTTGAAACATCGTTTTTGCTTACCTCTTACCTTCATTTATAATCTGATTTCTATCCTTACATCACTGAACCTGCTCTTTTTAAAGGCTCTAATGGGCTGATGGTAGACAAATCCAACAAATTGTTCTTTTTTATTTGACCTCTCTCTGGCAATCCCTTCTTAAAAGTCTCCTCTGTCTTCCCTGATAATATTTTTTCCCATTTTCCCAACACCTCTCTGTACTTCTCAACGTTTTTAATCTACTCCTTAAAGTTGGTGATTCCCCAAGTTCTCTTCTCATTCTGAAAGCTGAGGAAGTTTAGTTTGCACCCATGAATTCAATTACTTACTATAGAAAGTAACATTTGTTTCTTTGTTCAAGTCCAAAAATGAAATTGGCTCATTTTGCTCATCCTGCGTGTCTTTGTGAATTATACAGTAGTCTAGTATCTACAGTCTTATCTCCTAACTCTAACTGGTTATTTCCTGTTGATTACTGAAATTTCCCGCACATTCTCTCTTCCTTTTCATTCCTTCAGCTCTTCTTTTGGCCTGTGCCTTCATCATTTTTTGCCTGGATTATTTTAACCATTTATTGGCTATCTTGGCTCTAACGTTGCTTGCCCCCTTTTGCCCTGCCACATGTTGTCAGATTCATCCAAGACACAAAACTGATCTTACAGGTGAGGTGCTCTATTAATTGTGCCCCATTTTCTTCAGGATAGATTTTCTTCGTATAGCATAAAGGGCACATCATGATTTGACTTTTGCCCATTCCATCTTCATTTCAGGCCTTTTCTCCTATGTGCATAATCTGCTGTAGTGGTACCTATCTACTTGCAGTTTTTCATGCATTAGTTTTTCCTCATCCACGTGCCTTCCCACACTTGCCTTCTATATGGATTTCTGTTGGTCTTTCAAAATACGACTCAAGCATATCCCCATTTCTTCCTTGTTTCCATGGTGCACTGGGGCATACCTCTGTCACAGTATTTTGTACACTTAATCCAGTCTTTACTTGTCCTTTACACCGTGGGTTCCGAGGACAGGAGCTGTGCTTCTCACTGCTCTATCCTGTGACAGTGCTATATAAAAATGAATGATTTGGTCTTCAGTTTGGTAGCATAAAGTTAACAGTGAATTTGTAACCATTACTAAAAGTGTGCTTCTAAAGATTGAGCCTGATGAACCAGATGGCTGAATATTAGTAATTAAAGTAAGCTTATATTTAACACATGCAAAATTACTTTAAAATATTTTCATTTCCTTCTCATAGCTATAATGATCCAGCCTTTCATGAAGAATGCAAAATGGAATACCTGAAGGAAAGGGAAGAATTCAGAAAAACTGGAATTCCTGCAAAGGAAAGGCTACAGAAGGTTCCAACAAGCATGTAGGCAGATACTCAAATGACATTCAGGAACTCTAATATTCATGGAAGTCATTTTATAGTATAAATCACCTTAAATAATGAACTCAAGCATGTATGTTTGCTTTAATTATGGAAATACTGAAATAAATATTTTATTTCAAAGTTCTGGTTTCTTAAATGGGAAGGTAGTAGTTACTGAAGTGGGATATGGTTTTCCTGGTCATTCTGGACCTTTTGAAAGTTTTTCCACAACTATAGTTCTATAACAGTGACACTGATTTTTTACAGTCCAATATGGTCCTTATATTACTTTTCTTCCAATGTATAGGCTAATGGCTAATCATGGGAGCCAAAACTAAAGAAAAGCAGGAATGGACAACCTTCAAAGGTGTTAATAATAACTAGGCAGTATAGCAGGATGGCTATGAACCAGTCCTGATTCTACCACTTATTAGCTATACAACTGTGGAAGTAAATCTAATACAGTTTGTGAGGACGTACTGAGTATTGCATATAGCAGCTACACGTACAGCGTGTAAGACAGTGCTTCAGACCTGGTGGATGCTCTTATATTGGTAGTTACTGTTAGTAGTAGTACAGGCTCATTTGGAAACAATCTTAGTCCATTTTCTGTTGCTATGGGAGAATACCCAAGACCAGGTAATTTATAAGAAAAATTTGTTTGGCTTACAGTTCTGGAGTTTATTTGCCAGCAGCTTCTGGCAAGGGTTTTCATACTGCATCAAAACATAACAGGGTGAAAAAATAGAAGGACGAACAAGTGTGGGCAAGCTTTTGTAACAACCCGCTCTCTTGAGAATTTATACCTGCAATAACGGCATAAATCCATTCATGAGGGCTCCACCCTCATCACCCTATTACCTCTTAAAGTCTCTTAGTACTGTTAAATTAGCAATTAAGTTTCCAACACATGAACTCTTGGGGGACACACTCAAACCATAGCAGAACCATAGATAAAGAGATACTTATATGAATTAATTTTACTTACATCTTTGATGTAGAATTTTCTAAAACATATGTTCTTAACCTGATAACTTGGCTACTGAGTCCTTTAATCTTTCATTTTGAAAAGTTATCTTTCTAAGTGAATTACCATCCTGTAACATAGTAATGGACTCAGCAAGTAGTATAAAAAATTTGTGTCCCAATTTAATAATTTGAACTTTTATATTAAAAGTTATTTTTCCCCATGAGCTGTTAACTCTTCCACAGCCATTGTAACTAGTTTCAAGATAAGTAAATTTTATGTATATTTTCACACAATCCTCATTAAAAGCACAAATAGAAATTACTACCCACTAAGACAAGGTTTAACTTTCCCTAATCCCATGAAATAGATCTGAGAGATTTTTGTTTTAAGAAAGAACTTAAATAGGACACTGAAGAATCAATAGATGTTCAAGTTCCATACTTTACTCTTAAGTGAACCACTCAAAAAACTATTTTACTCTTATTTGAAATATAAAGAAACCACATTTTCCCAGGCCACAGATCAAAAGGAGGGAGATTACTAGAGCAGACAAAAGCAAAGCAAATACAGAAATCTAAAGACCACACAGCATAGGGGCAAACCTGCCCATATTTCCACATTGACCTTTGGTATTGGTGTATTTCCTAGAGCACAGGAAGTTACCTGTTTTTAGAGATAAGGTAACTTTAAGAAGCTAGTGAAATATACAATCTGTGACTATTTTATAGCTTTAAAATCAGAAGTAGCCCACTTCATGTAGAAAATTCACTTACGTATATGTTGCTTTCCCTATAGAAGCCAAATTAGATTATATAATATAAATAATATGTTCATCCTCCTGTCAAAGACTAAACCATTCATTGTAGGCTTCAGAATACCCATGCGTATCCATACTGAAGATTTTTTTCACCTGGTACATCTGCCTCAGTTGTGTCTTGCTTGCTTATGGGTGCCTGTTGATATTATTCTGTTAATATGTGATAACCCACAGGTTTTTTGCCCCTTAACATACACCTTCTCCAAGTAGCCTTTCTGAATTAAGATCAGTACTTTGTTGTCACATGATTCAGTTCTTCAAGTCTGAATTTTCCCATTTATTTTGGTTTTCTAATGTTTCACATAGGCACGTTCCTGCTTTTAAGAATTCAGTTCCATTTTGGCAGCAACTCGATAAGTCTTACAGATGTAAATTTTACTTTAGCTAATAAGGGAGCAAGAGGAAGGAATAGGTGGCTTTTTGTTATTTATGTTCTCTTCATTCTGTCGATTTATGGATGTAATGAATTGAACCTTATAAAAATAAATATAAAGATTCAAAGGAAGCTCTTGAGAGCAAGTTTCAGCAAGTCAACATATTCAATTTTAAATAGATTTATAAGCTACAGATGGGCCACTGTTTTTTTTGTTTGAATTTTACCTAGAGCAGAGATGATCAAGTGTACATTTAAAAACTTCTAACTGGGTAAAAAAATTTTGGTTAATCTTTCCTTACTAAAGAACCTTATACATCATTTGTCTGGCACTTTAAACTGTCACAGTCACTGACTTTAGTACACCTGTTTGATAGCTATCATCACTGTACTGTTTAAATGGAAAATAATTTTCTCCACTCAAAAGCTGGTTTAACAAATGTCTATTATATGAATCATATTAACAACTAACAATTAGTACCAGACTTTGAGATATATAGGCAAGGACAGTATTTCACATCCACTTCAATTTCAAACAAAAATAATTTATTTTAATTAAACAATTTCTTCAAGCAATTATTTCATAAGACTTTTTTTCTTTACAAAGGAAAATTTCCAATTTTGGTTTTAAAAAAGGTAAACCAGTAAGCTACATTAGAGATCAGATACAATATACAGCCTATGCAGCCACATGAGAAATAGTTTTTGCTGCTTTGTTATTACACAGGTAGTTGCTTCCTTCAGCTAAAGCCTGGAGTATTGTATTTGTTTTATGCATATTGGGTTTGGTTCTATTACTTGGCAGGAGATTGTACTCCCCTGAGTCAGTATGTTCATTGGTCAGAATAAATTCCAGCATCTGACACCAATTCCATTAATCACAGACAAGCTTGAATAAGTGTAAGATAATAGAAAGAAAAAAATATCTGGTGAATGGTGAACACTGTCTATGTATGTATGCTATTCAGTAATATAGTAGAAGAGATCTGAGATACTCTTTTGAGTTCAAGATATATGAAACTGTCTATCAAAAAGGATAAAGTCCTCCTACATGAAATACTTTAACTCAGGCAAAAGGTGTATGAACCAAGAAAATCTCCACCCTGAAAGAATTTAGATAAATTTCCATGTGAAGCCATCTTTGTTATTTCCTTCTTTATTTACAAGTAATTGGCCACTTAGAATAAGAGTGTGTGGACATTTCATGATTGACAATATCAATACAGCCCAAACTTTGATTTCTATGATTAAAAATTCTAATTTAAAATCACTTTCTCAATAAATATATTACATCTCAATACAAAGTCTAACAATTTAGAAGCTGCTCTACACGAGCAGTTGTAGTCCCTTTGAAGAAAATGACTTTTTATAATTACACACATACATTTATGTTTATATTATGGCCCACTGAAGGGGCAGATTAGACTGAAATCTGTGTGATGCTCTTTCTACTACTTATTGAGTGGTGTGTAGGGTTAACAATCATTTGTTTACACCTAACAGAGGTTTTCAACTATTTCACTTTTTTTTTTCCCCCAATTAGGACTTAAGGAATATACTGGGACAAAGTTGGCTTCAATGATCAGGTTATTTCAAGTCTTAGAATTCAAACTTCCATTCTAAAATTTTATCAACAAAACATGGTGACTAAAAAAATCACTTTAAATCTTAAATATTGAAACACAATAGCATATAAAGATGGTATAACCTAAGATGCTTTTATTTCATTATATTTTCAGTATCTTTATGCATTGTAACAACAGAAATGTAACCTATTCACATTGCCATTTGTTCCATTATGCAATCTGAAGCAACATACATGGTTTCCTTTTATTTTCATGAACAGATATTTAGACATTTCACACTCTGTAAAACCACGTCTACAATCTCCAATTCCATTCTTCTGAGAGGCAAAATTTTACAATTATCGAAGGCAGAGTTCTCTTTTTAAAACACCTTAAGTTTACTTATTAATTAGTAGAGTAGTGTATTTCGGATTCTTAGAATATGGAGCTAGAGGGTGCTGTTTCATACTAGAAAACCAACTATGTTGGTTTTTGTAAATATTGTACAGTATGTTCAAATATAGTTACTGAAGAACTCTGCAAAATTTTAATCAAAATCTCCTTTCAGTTTGTTAAATAATTTCTTGGGAGGACCACTGAAAGAGGTAGTGTCCTCATGGTCAAATCGTGAATCTCTTCCAAATTAATTCTTATAAAGGCAGTTCTGATTATGCTGATCCAAGTAATGCAGTGGTGGAAGGTTGGGTAAAGGTAAAGTTTTACTTTTAGTTTCCCCAAATGCCGTCTCACTTGATTTAGGAGGACTTGGAAATACCCAGGAATTGTCTTCCAGAGAAAGAGAATTTCTGCCATAAGAACTGTGTTCCTGAAAGCATGTACCATCATTAGAAATGGATCTCTCATTGTCTGTCCATGACTGGAGGACTGGTTTCTCTGATAAAACCTTTATATCTCCTGGTAAAGGGGAAGATGCGGTATGACAAAGAGCTTTGCCATTTGGTGAGAGAGGAGGATGTCTTGTGTATGTTGCAGTAAAATTCATCAAGTGCAGTTTTGTGCTGTCTCTTCCGAGGTCTTCACTGCATCCTACAGGGGCACAGGCTAAAAAGAAAACACAGACTAAATGTCAGATGACATTTGTGATCATAAAATTCGGTAACACTTCACTAATTTGACTGAATTCTAGAACTGGTGATGAAATTAACATTTCCAAGTTAGTGTGATCATTGAGGCACTGTGACTAGGAGATGACAGATGATCTGAGTTTTAATCCTGGATCAGCAATTTACTGTGACTTTAGATATTTATCTCTTAGCTGCTCCTGATGTCTCTTTCCTTGTCTGCAGAATGGATATAGAATTCCTGTCCCAACTATGTCATAGAGCTTTTAAAAGAGGAAGAACTACACATTTTTTAAAGTTGGAAACTAATACAGTTAAAATACATATAAAGATCCTGCTCTTGGCTCTTACTGTGGCTGGAGAAGGGTTGCAGACTGTTCACATGTCAGTGGGGACTGAGATAGTTCAATTAGCCAAAAAAAAAAGTTTTGGACAAATGCAATGGCCTAGAAAAAGACTACTTAAAAGCTATTATTTCACCACAGCCAGCATGTTGGTAATACAGGTTTCTACTCTCCCTCCAGCTCAACCTACCAGTGTGGAAAGGTAAGTTTATCCTTAGCTCAAGAAGGATGGCCAAGAGTAACAAAGGCTTGACTTCATGCAATTTTAGAATAAACAGATTGAACGACATTATAAAATAAGCTCGTTGTTTTTCCTGAGAGGGTGGATAAGGATGGAGGAGAACTGGAAGTGAAGTGTTTGGCTTTGGAAAAAAGGTGATACAAAGGTCAGGAGAAAGGTTTTTCTAGTCTCATCTCTGTACTCCTCAAAGCAATGAGTTCTGTATAAGGAGTGGTGACCTTGAGCCTGCCACTGTCATAGGAAATGTGCTAAAAAACTTACGTTCCAAAGCACTGAAAAATATCTTATTTATCAGCTAGGAAGGAACACAAGGATGAGCCATGTCCAAGTATGAAAAGAGCATTGCTCCTTTATTATTCTTTGGTAGTTCTATTTATCATGTAAACAAAGCTACAATGAAAACCCAATGCAGAATTACTTTGAGTCCCTTTAAAGAGAGATCTTATTTGTACCATCAACCTTTGGTGTCAGATATAACTCTGGCCACTGGAAAACTCAAGGACAAAGTGAACCAAAAATTAAGCTAGATTTGCTAAAAATAAGCTATATTATTTTCCCTGATTTATATGTAACCAACTCTCTAAAAATGAAAAGTAGTTCTAAATTCAATTTTCCTTTCCAAAGTTTAACATTTTTCCTCACTAATAAACACTCCTGAGGACAAGTATTTATGACACAATCCCCTTGTGTCCTCTTAAGACAATGTGAAATATAAGTAAGTCATTTTAAACTAGACGGTGATTATTTTTTATAAAAAGTCCTACCTCATTTTTAAAAAGTAAATTTTAGGGCATTCAAATTTGTATCACACAACTTTTCAGAAATATACCTGTTATGTAATACTAGGTACAAATGTACTGATTTTTCTCTAAGGTATAAAAATAGCTTTGGCGAAAGTAGCTACTACTAGTTAACACAAAACTCAAAAAGTTCAATCAGTCAAGCAGTTAAATATGAAAGGCAAAGCAATGAAAATTGTTTGCTTGAAGGGCATAAGGGGAGAATACCTAGTCTTCGTTGTAATCAGCTATATCCTTTGTGGAAAGAAAAGCTTATAAGAAATGCAAAAACCCAAATAATGAATCAAAGTTTGTTTTTTTTTTTTCAAAACAACCTAAAAAGCTAGGTCTCCAGTGTATTCTGTAGCACTGGAATGAAAATTTGCTTTTGGTGTCTTTTTTTTTTTTTTTTTAAATATATGAAGTAGCTGTGGTAAAAGGTCAACTAGAGCAAACTTAACACCTCAGTCTTATACACATAAGCAACACTTGGCTGAGAAAAGCCACAAGGGGAAAAGAATACAGTACTGAAGAAAAAACACATCAGCAACACCTTTATGTGTGAAGTTGACCAGTATGAGACTGAAGCCAAAGCAGAGAATGGGTAGGCTGCGAACATACTATATATACTTTGGCTTATCAATCTCTCATTTGATGAGATTTTGATAAGATACGACAGCTAGTTGCTCTTCAGGCAGTTTGGCTGGCATCAGTGGTTTCCGGTAAACAGTGACTTGCCTTTCTTGATTGCAGTTGAGGTTTTCAGTTTTCTTAGTAGTTCAGCTTGTACTTGAGTCACTAGATGTAAATTAGACATTTCTCTCTTCAGTTCCCAGTATGCATGCTGCATATTATCACTGAAATAAATGTTTTTACAAAAAGTTAATACTCATCATTCCTTTTTATAGACAAAAGGGAATAACTTTAGAAATATGCAGATCAAATTTCTGCTCCAATTAGTTTTGAGATGATGTAAATTGAATAAACAATTGAAAGATATTTAACTAGGGCATTAATAAGTGAAAAGATCTTGAAAGAATAATACTGTCCATCTGATATGTAGCAATTAACTGTATGATATTGAACAGGGTATAATAAAAATAAATATAATGGATGAGAGCTTCTTGCAGAGTCTCAGAAGTGAGATTTTATTTTAGGCTATAATGTGCAGCTATTAATTAGTAAGTAGTAAGAAATATGTTCTTTATTTGCAAATCTGATTAACAGTAAAGTTACACTCATTCAAATATGGATCAATTTGTATTTATCCTTTGATTGTTTTGACACTGAATTGAAATGATATATCAACTGCTGAATATATATCCAAGTCCACATTAAAATAAAATTTAGGTTTCATGTATTACATTCTTTATGTCTGACTGGGCTGTCTCATAATGTTGGTTCTAAACCAATGTGACATGACAGCACAAGACATGAAGAGCCAGATGATTTCCTGGTAAGGAAAAAGAAGCTAGAGAGGGAGGATTATATGAAACAGAAATAGAAACTTCAAAAATGCCTCTCCTATTTTTATAATTAAAAGTATTTTACCTCAATTATCTAAGAAATTATAATTAGTGATTTTAAACCTAATTTTTATAGATTCTGTTTTCCATTAAACATTCATACTCGGATATTCATTATTATTTTTTTGCTGCTTAATTACCAACTAAATGAAATTAAAATCTTCAGCATATATTCTCATTTTGTTGTACAGGAATATCACAAAGTATTCAGTATAAGACTAAATAATCTTATAGCATTAAAAAATAATTATTACCCCTTAGAGATATTAGTGTAATTTTAGTAGTACAGAAATCAAACTAGACAAACATGTCACCTTATGCTTCAATTTTTGTGTTACCATAAACACTTAAACCTCAAAAGGACAACATTTTTGAAATCTAATATCTCCAATTACAGAAGTAATATAGTTTATATTTAATATATAATCTATAAAATATAATTATTTTGAATTATGTAAGGTGAAATACCTTTTTGTCAATAAACTTTACACTGCTTTTAAGAAAAATGTGCTTTAGTTTCTTGTAAACATCATTTGTTAAGTTGTAGTGTATTAGAAATCACAGGGCTTTTTGCAAGTTTTGAATAGGGGTCAAATAATTAGTTCACAAAATTAACCATGTCTACTTCACCAAAAAACATCTGAGATGTTTGCTACAATGAATGTTTCACACAGGAACCTGTCTCACGTGTGAAGAGAGTTGTTGGTTTCTTGGTACAATTCTGGGCATTCTGTATGCTTTCTGAAGAGTTATTCACATTATATAGCAGTAAGTGTAAACACTGTACATGTGCTAATTCATTCAGTCATGGTATGAATAATACAGCTTAAAAATAGTTTATTATTGGCGTGAGACAGTAAATCAGAGCCCGTTTTAGAGAAAACAGCAAATACTGAAGACAGTCTGAGAGCTAAAATACACAGCTAGGCACAGAAAAGAAGAGAAACAATTCTAATAATGGTGTTTACAGTGCCTAATACAAACTTTTCAGTTCAATTTAGTGAAGACTGCTTAAAACTTAGGTTTAGTTAAAAACTAGGTCACTGAGTTTAATACACATGTAGTCTTCTTTTTTGCTCTTAATGTAACCTGAATTTAAAACTACAGATAGGCAAATCTAAAATTATTACTAAGTATAGCTCACCCTCTTGTGGATAACAAAGTAACTGCAGTTAGTGTTTCCCAGTTTACAGTTAATATTAAAGTGCTATAATCTTCAAAGTGTGTAAAAACTTATTTTAAATTCTATCTACTTGAATAAAATGTTTAAACCATCATTTAAATGATATTGGAAAAGGCAAGTCGTCATCCCTAATTTTTAGCAGGCTTCCAATTAAACCTCTTATCTAGGTATTTCAAAGACAATATATAGATTGTGAGCCTCCTATCCTCACCACAGTTCCTCAATTGGGAGTATAAACTTTAGTTAAGTTTTGCTTTAAATGCCACCACAAGCAAAATGCTATTAATGTATATAGTTGTCTATAAAGAATTTACACAACTACTTAAAATATTGAAATGTAACACTGAAGCTTCTCAAATGAGAACTCTAAAAACAGATGAAGCACAAATAACGATGGCTGAGCACTAATATTAGGCACTTCACCACATTGTCACACCAACTTGGTAAAGTGGGTAACCTCATTTTACACACGAGGAAATGGGTTGAGAAGTCTACTGCAGTCTGCCATGTTGCTGTTTAAAGCTTTTTTTCACTTACCAGGTCTGATGACTGATCACTGCCCTTTTAGAGTAACATTTTTCATATTATCATCAATTACCACGCACCTACAATATGCTGATTGCCAACACAATCTTCTCAGTATAAGTTTTATACTTCTCAGTATAAAACTTCACATCTCTGACTTTTAAATGAAACCTGCTTGTCCACAACTGAAGGAGGGAGTACATGTCCTGCTTACAAAGTGTAACATCTAAAAGTCATTTTCTTAATTGACACTATATCTGCAACTCTTTAATACAGAAATAACTATTCCTTGTATAAGAAAAATCCACTTACTTGAGTTTCTACTTCAGCCATACATATTTTTCTTTAGCATTTGAAAATTTACTGAACTATTACATCCTCCATCACCACGGTAGAATTAAACTATGGGATATTCTTAGCCAAGAGTTATAGACTTAAAAGTGTGTATTTTGACAACTGTGGTTCCCCCCAAACAAGTGACTTTCATTTTTTATTGCAAGGCACAGCAAGAATCATTTTACACTGCAACCCAAAGAAAAATTCTAAGAAACCATACTTACCCTTATTGTGTGTAATGCACTCTGCTATTGGTATGTTCTTTCTTATTCCGTATTTTTACAATGCTTATTATAGCTAATAAAATTTCATAGCACTAAGGAAACACAGAAGAGCTTGAAAAACACTTATCTTTTTTTTTTCTAAACCTAGAATTTACATTTTAGGAAGTCATCTGTAACACAGTTCCACAATGTAAGTTTACAGATGATGAATAAAAGAAGTACAGTGACTCCATATCTAGATCTGGTTTAAAAACTAAAGCAATCAACTTAAAGCCAAAATCAAAACAGGAACTGGCAAGACACTGGTTAAATTTCTGATAGGGTTATTATTGTTAAACGATGTTTTATACAAGGAGTATCATACAAAAGGCCTCCAGTAATTAAAAGGTTCACTCTGTCTTACAAAAACAGTATACTACCTCATTTGCCTGGCAATATGATGGAAGCAATACAAAAAAGGAGAGTTCCCAAAAAGCAAGCTATCCAAATAACTGAAAAATATTCCTTAAAAATATCTAAACCTTTAGTTAATGGTTTAATGGAAATATCCCTATGTACTTTCTCCAATATAGTAAACCAATCTGTCATCTGAATTGTTCCTCTTAAAAGTAGATGAAGTAACTTACAAAGATTAACAAAACACAAGAACATAAACTGGAAACAGGTGGAAATGATGAGGCGAAAAATACAAAACAAAACAAAATGCAGTGGAGAATGAGGCTAACATAAAAATGCATGATAAAAGTTTACCAACAGTAGGCCACAAATCTGGTTCTAAGTTTTCTAATATATAACCAGAAGAGAGAAACCTAATTGGTTTTGCAGTTCACATTGTCTACCTGATACAAATGCAAACCAATTTGCAAAAACACACAAGTGTATATGAGCACTGAGAGAGCCACTGGGACACGCTGTAATTACACAATTCTTTCCATACATCTGTTGACACGGATTTAACACAAAGTAACTTTTAAACTGAATTTAAGGCAATTCTTTCTAAAAACTCCTCTGAATTGATACTGAGCTTTAAAGAATTGCGAGATTACACTCTGGAGCCACAATTACAGCTTTGCAGCCTTGAAAACGGAATTGTCTCCTTGGGACTACAGCTTTCCCCAAATCCTGGCACAGAGAGATTTTAATATCTGTTAGTTATCTGATGCCTTCAAACAGGTATTTTTGGGGGGAGTCAGGTTTTCAAGAAATTCTTAGTGGATATGATCCAAATTATGTAATCTCCCATGAATGGAAGCAGAAATTCCATTCTATATCACATATTTCGAATGTACTATTTATATAGCCCCTGTATTTGATCTCTCTTGCTGATATTTCTTTATTCTTTACTCCTTTCTAAGCTGATTAGAAGTGGCTTACAAAAAGGACAATACAGAAAAATAAGGGGAACCCTAGGTTGACAGGAGAAAAGAAGATAACTGACAAGATAATTTTCAGAAATAGTTTACATGGACACTATACTAGACACATTTTTCAAAAAAAAGAAAAAGTTTCCTTGCAGTAAACTTAGATAAAATTCGAAGGCATAATTGAAGTACTGTTCAAATGGCAGAGTTAAATAACTTCAACAGAGACTGTACTGCCAGCTCACAAAGCCGAATAAAACAGTTACTGCCGGCACTTTATAGAAAAAGTCTGCCAACCCCTGATCTAGAAGAATGGCTGTATGTCATTTCCTCAGATTGTTTTTCCTAATTGATCATTTCTCTCAAGCAGGTTTTTGATAGAAATTGGCCTGACACAATTCACATTATTTACTTAGGTCAGTAAACTTTGGAAGCCAAATGACAAAACAATGAAGTCAGATCACTATTTTTTATTGGATGGAGGGTAACAATGTAGAGAGGCTATCTTAACATAGTAGAAACAACAATTATTAGATAGTTTAAAACACAGAACTGAAGTTACTTAAGTAAAAATGATACGTATTTGAGGAAAAAGGGTTGAAAAAGTATATGGACTCTGATGGCTACTTCTATTCTTACGGGAAGAGGGAACAGTCCTCAAAATTCATGCTATCCCATGATTGCGCCACTGCACTCCAGGCTGCGCTACAGAGACTCTGTCTCAAAAAACAAACAACAAACAAAATAAATTTCATGCTATCCCAAAGACTAACAACGGCCAAGTAAGCTCTTAAGACAAAGGAATGTTATTGTATATAGATAATGAATAATTCTTCATGTACAAATTCAGTATTACAGAATACTTCCATAAAGCTAGTTCCCTAAAATCATACCTAAAATATTACTAAATGTTCAGAAAGTTTAAGGCATCCCATTTTTCTGCTACTTAAATTCAAAGCTGTTATTAACAATTAAATTTTATTTTATAAATATATTGTGATCAGAGGTTACATTCAGTATCCAAACAACATCCATTTTTTGTTTTTAGGGTTAAGTCATAAAAGAAATCTAAGGACCTACACAAAGTGACTTATGGAAGAGGACAATGTATTATTTTAATGCTGAAGAATGGTCATACCTTGAAATGCTTATTTTTTGGAGATCTCTGCTCTTCAGATTGTCTTCCTGATATGGATCCTGTCAATTGATTAAAAAAAAAGAAGTTTAAAAGTTGTAATTTTTACATTTTATTTAGTCTCAGCTCTTACATTACCAGAGACATGTTTCAGGTTTTACAGAATATATCTGTAAGTGCAAAGAATAAAATTAGATTTTAAACTCAATTTTAATGAAACACCTCCAATCTGTAACAAATATCTCTAAATCACTTCCAATAATTTAAAGTATGCTAATACTTTAATTTTCTTTAAAAGAATAAAATTGCTCTCATTTTGTAAAAGACCTTGTAATCTTACAAAACATATTTCTGAAGACACCAATCTGAAGTCTATATTCAAAAAAGTATTACACATTTATCACATTTCTGTTTACTTATGGTACAGGTGAATGAATTCTATGAGAAAATGGAAGTTTTTTGGTATTTTACTTTTTGTAGTACTACCAAACACACCAGAATTTTAACAGGTTACTGTTTTAAAACGTCAGCATACATTTCCTCCTTCCACATGGATTAAAAATGACCTGGCGAGGACATCATAAAGTCCCTGTATGCTTTTAAATTTAGTTTATTTAGTTTGCAGATGTGACAGAAAGAACCTTCAGAAGATATTTTTAAATGGACTTAGTATGTTTGAGACAACTCTAACACACTTGTTTGCAATGCATTCTCATTTAACGATCTGTAACAAATAATGATTACCACAGGTATTAATTCTATTGGCAGATGTGGCCAGTATAAGCTCAGAATACCAATTTTAATTTTATTATTTCTTACTAATACAATCTAAATTATATAATTTGCAGTGAAACATTAAAAAGCAACACAAGGACTTCATAAGTACTCTGAACTTGAGAGTAAAATGTGAAAAATACCTAATCTTACAGCAGTTAAAACATTTCTGGATCTCTGATTTTAATACTCTAACAGTTAAATCAAATCTTAGGGAGCCCATGGAGAGGGGAAACAGAACTGGCCCAGAACTGGCCCACAGGTCCGGGAGGTCTGACCATTAACAAGACATATATCCTTGGACCTTGTTTTTCCTGTTCCTTGCAGGAAATAATGGAATCTGATCAGATCACTTATAGTATCTTCATATCATCAATTAAAATCTTTTTTAAAAATTAGTATATACTTACGTATACATGTTCATTAAAAATCTTCCTCATTTTTAAAGCCAACAATATAAAAAATTTGACAGTTTGAGTGGGAAAATGTTTTTCCAACTACTATCTAACAATTCAGAGACTCTAATGTACATCAGCAGTAAGCTCATAGGGACTGTATCTAGTATTCAGACGCTTTTGTTGCTAGTAATAGACTGCCTATGTCCTGAAGGTGATAATGGATCTGTTCCCCAACTAGTGCCATATGATGTGGGAGTTTCATATAAGGTGAAGCCCATGGCTACGAAATCTTGGGAAACAATGTTCAAGTTATATAGGTTTCTGTACTACAGCAGAACCTTTAACATACGACAGCACACTGTGAATCTCTAACTGGGCTACTGCTATTAGGGACTTCAGACGTCTTCTAAACCAACTTGATTTTACTGATCCAGTATCTCTTTTACTTCTTTGGCCCTAGAGTCTGTATTTCTCACAGGATCAACTGTTCTGAATATAAATGGCTGGAATATTAGGGGACATAGAAAGTCTAAAAAGCCCATAGTGGAACTGCCCCTGTAACCTCACTAACATGACATACTAATGAACTGAATTCCCTCACTAAACACTTAAAAAAAAAAAAACCCAAACAAAAAAAACCACTATTATATCCATGTAGGATGCTATTACATACTTCAGAAGGTTTTATAAAATGCTTCACTGAAAGTGTCATCTTAAAAAAAACAAAATTTGTTAATATGGCTAGAGTAATGTGAGCTAGAGTAATATGGCTAGAGTATTGTGAACATAAATTTCTCTCCTTGGCTTCCCCTCAGATTCGTGTATCCAAGAGGACTCTGGCCAGCAACATCATAGAAAGAAGATTTGCAAGTATGCATCAAGATTTCAACTCGGAACCCTTGATAAACTGTTATTTCCACTCTTCCTCTTCTTTGTTCATTTATTTTAGTTTGAGTAAGCCCTTTTTAACTTCACAGCCTCACCCTACCCCTAATAAATGCCTGTGAAGGTGGGGGCCATCTTATAAATATTGCCTTTTCAATATTCCTCTCTTAGCTCATCTTAACTATTAAAAGTTTCTTGTCTCTCAGACATAATTTAGTCATCATTTAAAGAAAGTGATTTCTTCTACCTCTAGAAGTCTGTTTCTGTGATTTGGTTACTTATGAAAGATGAATTTAAACTAAAAGCAAATTTATTCCCTAGCACCATCTAGTGGAAAAGAATAACTAAAATGCTAAGAATAGAAATTTCAATACATATAAATACCTAAAAATACTGACCTTCTGGATTACTCTAATCTTTTTAAAAAAGCATTTATCTACTGAACATACTATATAATAGCCACTATGCTAACTAGCTGTGATTAATATACTAAGTCCTGTGAGCATGACAGTCATGTTTGATCAGGAGAATAAAACTGTGTCCCCTAATATTCCAGCCATTTATATTCAGAAACAGTTGATCCTGTGAGAAGTACAGACTCTAGGGCCAAAGAAGTAAAAGAGATACTAGATCAGTAAATAAAGTTGGTTTAGAAGACGTCGAAAGGCCCTAATAACTGCTTTACATACACTAATTTAACCTTCATGAAAAAAGGTATTTAATGTCTACTTTACAGAAAACAACTTCCAAAAAGTAAAATGGTGTTCCTAATGTTACAGTTAATAAGCAACACCAAAATTCAGAGCTAAGTTTCCGATTCCATGGTACTGCTTCCTACACTACAAAATATCCATCACGTATAAAGGCTATCAAATTATTTCCTTTCAAACAGAATATAAATACTGACAATTATAATTCAGAACTTCAAGGTGCATATCCTTTCTTGTAAACCCATCTTTTGAAAAGAGGCTTCTCAGTGGTGACAGTAACTGATCTGTGGAACAAGGATGCTGAGTCTTTGAAGGAATTGTGGTGTGTGGCCACAAGCTCAAAGCTGGGAACAATCAACTTTATATGTCAAGTAGGAAAAAAAATCACTTTGGCTCTAGCGGGAGATGACAATAATTTTTGTAGTGTTTCCCTTTTATCAGGGATGGGGGTGCCAAAGTGAGTTCTCATTGCCCATTTCAGAGGAATTCATTTGGCCAAGGACTAGGCAGAGTGCTATATTATTCTCAATGTCTGGCTCATTCTTATCGAGTGGTCACCTCTCATAAAAACTACATTACAGAAGAAAGAAGTATCAGCTCCATCTAAGAACACTTGAGATTCAGGGCAGAATCTGGAAAGCAGTCAGGAAGTATGGGATGGAGTTCCCCTTTCAGGTGGCAGTATCCCAGAGGAACAAGAAATAAGAAACACAATTCCTCGATAGTGTTAGAATGCTTTGGTAGGCAAAATGGTTGAGTGCAGAAACAATTATGTAACTGGTTATACCTTAGTTTGAGACACATGAATGCATAAAATGGCTATTTGCTCCAGACTACTAAGCTTTTCAATGTCTTGTAATAATTATTTAAAATCTGCATTTGGTGCACTGCTGTCACACTACTTTGCTACTTTATCATTTCTTCTTTTAATCTCAACACTGTCATGACGTTTGAAAACATAGATCCAAGCTTGTTAGAACCTGGTGTAAAATATTGGGCAAATAGACTCTTGGTGAGGACCTAAGAGGCAGCTTGTTTTAGTGGTTGACTTCAGGCTAAACACACTTCAGCAACTTGGCAGGTTTTTGTTATTGTTTCCAATTCTTAAATTCTCAGCTATTTGCTGGTAGTTAAAGATGCCCCAAAGTATTAGTCTTTTGAAAATAAGTAAGCTCTGTCATGTTTTCTTTGTTGGTCATGTTGTTTTGTTTAATTCTAAAACTTGAGTTGTCCCTTATGATATATAAATTAATGAAACTATTAAGTAAAATAATATAGGACTTAAAACCTGAGTACCCTTTAAACTTTACAGAGAAAAAAGTAACTTAAGGAAATTGAAGGAAAGACTCTGAAAGAACAGTTATAATAAACTAATAAGCTTACTAAAAATCAACCTTTTAAACAACAAAATTGTTTAATTTTGTGACAGAGTAAGTATATGGCATGTCAAATTTTAGCAGAAATGCTTAAAGAGGTAGATAAACAAGAATTTTTTAATTCTCTAAGTAATTACAATTTATTTTAACTCTATGGTTTAATACATACTTAGTTATAAATCCTACATATGATGTACAAAGAACACTGAATTTCTCGATTTAGTAATTCTGTAATACCGTCTGTTTGGCTTTCTGTAGTTCTATTTTGAGATCGCTACATTCTTTTCTCATTAGTTCCAGCTCTTGTTCCAAGCCATGGATCTTCAGGTCACAGCTCAACTTTTCCACCTCCCAGTTTGATGAAGGTGGATTTAAATTCCTCATCACTACAAAAAGGATGGACAATGGAATTGTTATCTTTTCCTTCCACATTGATTGCAATTCTTAAAAATAGGTTACTCTGGTAAAATGTAGATAACAGAAAAACTATCATAAAACATATATGATCAATAGTTTTTTAAAAACAGTAATTATTAATACTTTCAAATATCTATGCTAAGGAGAGTAAGAAATCTAGCAATCTTGTTTTAGAATTTCTAAAGACAACTACATTAAAATCAAGCATGTGCTAAAATTGCAGACAGATCAATATTCTACATAAGTGAAGGTTAAAACAGTGACAAAAATAATAAACTGAATAAACTGAGGCTCAGCTAATCATTCCATCTAGTCCTCTCAGAGAATACGAAGTTTGACCAAGCTCAGAGTATGATGTCAAAACAATTTATCCTTAAACATTCCACTGCAGAAACTCAATACAACTGGATACTGCTTTATTCTTTAATTAGTAACTCAGTCTCTCTAGCTACAAAAAGCCCCAACTAGTTATGCTAAGAGACTGCATCTCAATCTCCTATCAAAAGGTCTCTCAGAGACCCACTCTTAGCTTGTCTCATCAGAACGAATATTCATGGGAACAGGCTATATTCATCCATATGCCCCAGATCCAACTTTCCACCCCAACATTTCATCTGCACCTTTTAACAACCTTCGGAAAGAAAAAGAAATTGTAACAACTCCATAGCAGCGTGTTTAACTGTGGGCAAGATGCTCAGTAAGAAAGAGAAGCCGGGACAACCAACGGGCTAGGTGATTTCACTTCTGCTTCTTGCTCCTGCGCTTCTACTCTCTTCCTCTTCTGCTTCATCACAACCTAGACCTGAATAAAAACCATCACACTTTCTCTAGGAAAAGTGCAATATATAGCTAAGGAAAAGTTAAAGGAAGTTGATACTATGTGAAGGTAGAACAGAGAAATTGACATAAACCTAAAAGTTAAAAATAAGGTCTTAGCATATGGATACGAAAACTGTTGATATTACAAATAAATGGAAAAATATGCTAATTCTGTTGGAATACTTATAACAAGTAACTGGCATACCCTGCTGAGTTTCCACCTCTGTCCTCAGCTGGAGGAGTTCTACTTCTTTAGATTGTAGCTGCTCATTCAATACTTTCAAAGATTCAGAGTTGTCTTTATTCTAGTTAAGTAGGGAAAATGCCAAATTACATTCAATAAAATCTACACGATGGTATGATATTGCAATTTTCAGGTAGATATTGAAAAAAACACATTCTTGTCTTTAAAAGCAAGGTGAGAAAATGAACTCAGTTTCTCAGAAATCTCTTTTTTTCTTTTTCTAATTTAGGACATCATTATTCACTGGCTTAAAAAAAAAAGACTAAATCTACCACGTAATAATTTTTCAAAATAAGTCAGTGGTGTTAGACATATTTAAGTCCTAAACATCATAACATACTAAATATTTTACATAAAAATAAGTTAAAATATTACTAAAATTTCCATTTTGCCTTGAGCATATATATAAAATTTTAATTACTAAATGTGAATATTTAACTTACTTCTAATTTTAAACTTCTTGAAGGAGAAAATTCATTTCCAAAATACAGATGTCATTCTTTTCAAACCAACTTACCATTTTGTCCAGTTTGCTCTTCAAATTATCTCTATCAATGCAAACCTCTCGATATGCATGATAGGCCTTATTTACTTGTTCTCGTCCCACGGAACTTGTTTCTTCATCAAATCGAGCTATTAGCTAATGGTATGAAATTAGAAGAGAAAGTTTAAGAGAGTATTCTACAGATAAAAAATAAGTCAGTGTTCTGATGGCTCCATATCTTACTTGAATTGTTGTAATAAGGGGATAAAGCCTGGATTCATTAGGTGAGTATTTCATTTCCACACAATTAATCTTTACAAAGAAAGCAAAAATAGTGCAGAATATTTTTTGAAGTTTTCTATGCTTTTACCTAATCAGTAATTTATAATTCATGGTATCTGTTTTATCACATTAAATCATAACTACAACAGAGTATAGATGTGATGCACAGTGCTTAGATGTTTTTCAAATTAAAAGTATCTAATTTTCAGGAGAAAAAGCAGCACCTTAGGGCATACCTGACTTTTTTTTTTTTTTTTTTCCCCCGAGACTGAGTTTCACTCTTTTTGCCCAGGCTGGAGTACAATGGGGCGATCTCAGCTCACTGCAACCTCTGCCTCCCAGGTTCAAGTGATTGTCCTGCCTCAGCTTCTGACGAGCTGGGATTATAGGCGCACCACCACGCCCTGCTAATTTTTGTATTTTTAGTAGAGATGGGGTTTCACCATGTTGGCCAGTCTGGTCTCGGACTCCTGACTTTAGGCAATACACCTGCCTTGGCCTCCCAAAGTGCTGGAATTACAGTTGTGAGCCACCGTGCCCAGCCAAGGCATACTTGACTTTTTAAGAAATAGATGTGCGTGTTAATTCATTAAATCCTTCATATTATAGAATAGGAATTAATAGGATTGTTGGTCATGAAGTACAGAAATATTTCCAATGTTAACTATACATAAAATCTCATTTTTCTACTAAACTTTAAAATAAAGCTACATGATCCAAAATGTTACCTTCTCTCACTGTATCCCAGTATGTTACAAATTTACATAATCAACATTAAAGTAAACATAATTCATATCAATACAAAGAAATTATAATTATTTTACATCCGACTCCTTTCCTCTTACTTCCTACCAAAAATGAATCAAACTCTACCAAGCCCCATCTTCAAGTTTTTTTTATATAGGATAATTCATTTCCTTGGATAATTAATTTCTATTATACAGGACAATGCATTCTTTACCCTTTGTGGTAGCTGCTTTTTGTAGGATAAAAACGCTCTGACCTGAGCTGAAAAAATATAAACTAAGCTAAGTTAAAACTTTAAAATTCAAAAACAAAAGGATGACTGAAGAATATTCCTCATATATAAAGCCAAGTAGATTGGTGCTTTATATTGAATCAGCTACCTTACTTATATATTCTATAACAGGTGTGTCACAATTGTACATGGAAAGGTAAACAGAAAACATCAGTTTATCAGTTAAAAGCATTATTCCTATTACATGTGTTAAACAAGAGAAAGAATGTTGAAGTGAATATTTCAGCCCTGGTAAATACATTATTAAACCTATTGGACAATGTTCCAGAAGCTTCCTCCTTTGAAACTTAATATCTTTTGTCAGTGTATCTTTTTTTTTTTTTTTTTTTTTGCCCAGATTTGAAAATTCTGAATAAAATACATACAGCTATGAAGGTAAGTAAACCTGAAAATGAAATAAAAATATTTGGAATATAATTCCAAGTTATTAAATCCTCTCCTACAGATACAGGTACAAGTACATGGTATGTGAAATACAGGATAAGTATAATGCCCAGAGTTTTCAGATTAGCAGTGAGTTATTCTTGGAAATTTAGTACAATCATGGAAGACAGCACAAAAAGTATTCAAAATTGCAAATATTTTGAATTATTCCTTATGTCACAAACACAATGAAGGCAAAAGATAAAAATTACCTTTTCTTCCAAAAATCTTATTCTCTTCTTTAACAAAGAGTTCTCTTTCTCTGAATCCTTAAGTCGTTTTTTGATGTCTTCATATGCAGTGACAAGAGCAAAATGGGAAGCAACAGATTCATCTCCTGAATATATTGAAACTGGAGTCACTGTATCTCTCTTATGGGCTTTTTCATGATTCAGAATACAGATATCATCTTCTACCAGTGCATCCATGACAGCTGTTCAAAAGAAAAAAAATATGAATGACAAATGTCTCACTGAATAAGTGAAAAGGAAAAAAAGTTATAGTTAGAATAATGTAAATACTAGGACAATGTTTAAAAACCAGACTGCATGAGTTATATTCTAAACTCTACCATTTAGTGTCTGACTTTGGGCAAGTTGCTTAACCTCTATGCTTCAGTTTCCTTATTTATAAAGTACAAGGAATAATAGCAAATACCTCATAGAATCTTAAGAATATTAAATGATATCTATAAACCACTTAAAACTATAATTGTTAATATGTTCTATAAAAATCTGAAATATCAGCTTCATTAAAACAATCAAAAATTTTTAAAATACTTCATCCCCAAATATTCCTTCTCCTAACATTTCCACTTAGATCTATTAGTAGCAAGTTTTATAGCTTCTCAATTTATAACTTCTCAAAAATTCTGAGTATAATTCATTACAACATATTAATATTATAGAAGTCTTAAAGCATACTCTATCTTTCCGTATCAGTAATTGGTTATGTTTGTTGTATATTTAGAAGACAAATTAATCAACACTTGAGTGTCCAATATGTCCCACTATCATATACTATATTATTTTATCTCTTTCAATTATCTGAACAATTCTATGAAATAGGTATCACCTATATTTTATAGGTAGGTTTTAGAAAGTTGGATTAGCCCCGTTAAATCTAGAAGAATGTTAAGCTCTGTGAGGGCAGAGGCTATGTCTGTTTTGCCCATCATTGTGTCCCCATCTCATCACTGTGTAAAAATTGCTCAATAAATACTGATTACTGAATGAAGAGTGGGTACAGTAGGATTCAAATCAAACTCTGACTTCAAAACCTAAGAGGCTAGTTACCTTCATTGTTTAACGAAAAACTGACTTGTTCTGAACATCTACGTTTGCTGTTAGGTTCAGCATTACTTCTCTGAGAGTTATGTTCCTGAAAAACATGATGGAAGGAGAAATTGTGGCTAAAACCTTTTAAGACCTCCTGGGAAAAACAGAATAAGAGGGACTTTAGATCATGCAAAAGAACCCAAAAAGTCCTTTTAAATAGTTTTTAGTTTAAAATAAAAAACTAAATATAACATTCTAAAGAAAGATTATCAATTGAATTTCATGTATCTTAGGTCAGTAATTATTACTAGAAAGTGAGTTTTTAACTATCCCTTGTTTGAAATAAAACTTGGTTACTTACTAACATCAGTCACTGTTCAAGAACATTATAGATGAAGAAACTGAGGTAGGAGGAATTTAAGTATTTTTTCCAAAGTAACATAGTAAGTGGAGAGTTGAGATGTAAACATAGACAATTTAACCCGTTAACGGGTTTCCAACTCGTTTCACTACGCCTGCTTTCTTCCAAAATGTCTAATCTCCCTTCTCGTATCAACTAATGCCTATAACATATCTTTTGCCTTATTTCAGACCACATGAATACCAACAAAAGGTTTTGTGTTTTTCTGGGTCTGGTCTTATATCATTGTATTTTTGCTTTTCTAATTGTACAACTAAAAACTTCCAATTGTCAACTAAAGCAACAGTTGGGAGCACCTAAGCAATTTGCATCTAGGAATAAGCAAGGCAGGTTAAAATCAATGTGTACGCTACAAGTCTTGAGTAGATAAAACCTGCCATCCAGTCAATCTTCACTAACATCAATTTAACATTTTCTAACCACACAGGACAATTCCCACCCTTAAGGTACAATCTTTTCCAGTTTTTCAATAAAGTCCAAGCACAAGAATATACTATGCTACCTACAGTATACCAAAAAAGCAGCAGATTCTCAGAACCATAATTAACTCATGCTGCTTCTGATGCAAGCTGTATTTGCTCCTAATGATGAAAAGTTTAAGTTTTCTTCCTCTAAAAGAGTTTACTTTTCAGTCTCCAGATTCAATGATATTCCAAAATAAGAGAAAACATATTCCTGTCATGCTCTTGCTAGCTGAAACTCCCGTTATTTCCTTTCAAAAGAAAAGTACAGGTTTTTCTCATATTGCAAACTGAAAGTATGCATATATATCTTCATATAAGAAAGACTCTTACACACACACACACACTCTCCCCGTAAAAGGAGAGCAAGTTAAATAAGCATTAGATGGCTAGGTAAGCGGTAGAATGCAGTTTGGTTTAAGGAGAAGTAAAATTGTGTCCATAGATGTTTGACTTAAATAATTTAATACTCAACCCAATGGGCAGAATTTATTCGATGTGGATTTTTCCTAAAGACAGCTGAAAACAAGAAATAACATAAACTGCTCTACAAAGTCAAAAACAGATATCCTGCAGTTTGTGTATTTTAAAGATTAGGGCTCATGCACCTCTGTTTTACAGAAAGTTCTAACTAGCTCAGCTGTGATTTACTTGTTCATTTTTATCACGAAACAATCATTTACACAGCAAGGAAAACCCAGAGTGAGAGGCAGAGTTGTGCAGAAAAATAATTATTATACTATAAAGGTAGGTAATAAATTTGAAACAACAGAACTCTATGGGGGTCTGATGGAATGGGGAGAAAAAGTGGTTTTCAAAGAAGATACCACAAAAGAGCAAATGTCTCTTAAGACTGTATTCTTATGTGAAGAAAATGGTTTTCATTGTACTGTACTTATTGTACCTACACCTTCACAGCTTGCTAACTTCCAGTCACACGCATTTTTCTACCACTTAGCTAAGTACTGTTATGAACAAAGTCTTAGAAAAGTTAAATACCTTACCTATAGCTACACAGCTAATCAGTGACAACGGTGAGACGTGAAACCAAATAAGCTGTCTTCTAAGTCTATGGTCTTAATACAACATTTGCAGAGGCAATACAAAAGGGATTCTGCTTATCCTAAGAAGAATATGGACAAGGCATAACTATGTCATAAAGAACACTTGCCCAGGATTCAGAAACACAGACTCTAGTCTAGGATTTGCCACCCTGATTATAGTTTAGTTTGCTTTACCTCTCTAGATCGAAATTTTCCCACCTATCTAGAATGACAGGGTTAGACTACATCACTAAGATGCCACCTTACTAAACTGTGAAGGCAAAAGTTTAATACAAATACAGAATGGCAACCTAAACAGAGAGAAGGGAATTCACATTTATGCCAGGAGCTGCATGAAATGTATGGTACACACATTATCTCAAGTCCACACCAAACGTGGCAAGGAAGGTATTAGCACCATGATAAATGAGGAAACTGAGGCTCAAAGAGGTGAGATAAATTGCCTATATTCACACCAGCAGTATGTGACAAAACTGAAGCTTGAATCGAGGCCTATATGGTAGGCTCTTTATTCGATATTGCCTCCTGAAGTAAATCATATTTAGAATTTTCATCACCTTTCTACCTCTGAAAAGCTAGGATATTCCCGAACCCATTTCGTACAATCAGTCAAAATACTGTGGAGCAAGGATTAAGTCTTATGAAGACGAACGGACCAACGCTTATTCCCCTTCCTCTATTTGTAATGAAATAGGGGCGGAAATAGCCTAACTAGTTTATGAAGACGGGTCACCGAGTACCTCTTTTCAAGATATCATCTCTTATGTGCGTACATTCGCAATAAAATGACCTGTAATTCAATAAATGTCCAAAAATGTACTCAGCACTAGATACACAACATGAAGAAAAACTTCAGTTCCATTTTTATGACTCACTGAGTTATCCAATAAACTGTGTTAGTCCAGAAATCAGTTTGTATTGCACTGAATCATAAGACTCTTCCACAGTTAGCATAGGTATGAAGAGCAGTCTACTTCTTTTCATTCCTTTCATACAGTAATACCTCTAATGCAATTCAATGTTACTGGTGTTACTGATAATTATTTTCTAACAGTACAAGACAACCATACTTGCACTCTGAATATAAGTGCCATAAAAAAGAAAAAAGTTAGATTGGTCCTGTTACTTCACGGATTATAAAAAAACTTCATCATTTTACTTAATAAACATGACAGGGTTCTGCATTGGTAATTAACAGTAGCCAAGTGTTTATGGTACACCAAGCAGTATGCTTCATCTTCTAGAGAAACTATCTGATTTGTTCTTCATAAGCATTCAGTAAATCTATGTAATACCTCCGAGGTTGTAAATAATCTCCTCAGATTACAGGTGGAGAAATTGAAACATGAAAACATTAGAAAGTAGGGGAGCCAGAAATGAAAACCAGGCAGCTGACTCCAGAGCCACCATAACTCTTAGAAACTATGCTTTGGTGACTTAGAGTATGTATTACCCCCGTTTCAGAGAAAAGGAAAATGAGGAAGTTTAGCCTTTCCCCATTGTCAAGTAAGTGGAAAAATCAGCATTCAGATACTGGTGTTCTGACCTAATCCAGTGTCATTTCCCATTGTGTTATGCTGTCTCTTTAATATTAAAACCTTCTATTTGCGTAAGACGTCTCGCTCACAAACAGTATCACATTAAAATTTTGTAAATATCCTGTAAATGATGCACTGTTCTCAATTTACAGACGATGGAATGATCACAAGATTGGGCAATTAGATATGGCGTTTTTAGAGAAATGAAATTGTGCCTTGAGATCTTGCTCAATCCAATTTGAAATTCCAATCTAAAAACCAAAATGCCTTCTATACTTAAGGAGCAAGGGTTAATTTCAATCCTGGTACGTTTGTCTTTGATTACCTTAGCAAATTTCCATTACGTCTTGGAGCAACTGATGGTTTGATTGGTATTAAGAGTTTTCCTGGGGATTTTATCTCGCTTTCGAGTATTGGGGTTTCTTGTGTGTAGAGGGTGTTAGCCTACCTTGCACGTAGTAGTAATTACTCAACAAATAGCCGAAGGCTGGAATGAATACCGTACACAGGTTAGACATTGGAGAAACGACGAATACCTGTTAGCCCTCGATCAAGTGCAGGACGTCGATATTCACTACTCAGATGCCCCAGGGAGTGCCGTCCTAGCCAACGTCCCCCTTTTCTTTCCGATAATTTGTATCGGAAAGAAGCATTTGGCAGTCCCAACGAATGAAAAAAAACCTCAAGGCGCCCCAGTAAGAAAAGGAGGAATTAGAGAAGTGAATGACCAAGAAGGGCCTGGACAGCTGGGGGTGAGGGTGACAGGGGAAGGGGTGTGGACAGCTGGGTGTGGGGGTGACTGGGGAAAGGGATGCCCAGGAGTGGGCCGCTCCCTAGTCAAAGGAGGGGGCGCGGGAGGGAGTAAGAGAAAAATGACGTGTCTCTTCGGACCAGCAACAGCAACGGAGGTTGGCCGCGGCATTGCCCGCATCCCTATCCTCCACCCGGCCCTGGCGAGTCACTCACCCAGAAGCCAGGCTACGTAGGGCCGCCCCCAAGGCCGCCGAGTTTCGATTCCTTAGTGTTTGGAAACGGACCGAAAACAAACCGGGTCGCCAGGGGTCACCACGGGCTTCCGGTTTCTTCGAAGACACCGCCGCTTCCACAGCGAAGGGAGTTGCACCGGGTGCGCCGCGGAGGGAGTCCCATTTCTTCTGACTCGGCAGGAGCCCTGGATGTTCTGGAAGGAGGGACAAGCCGAGGCTGGAGGGGCTGGGCCGACGCGGAGAAGGCCCGTTACCCAGCAATACGCGCGCGAGACCCAGGCCGGCCGTCGGGACCAGCACGGGCCTGTGGGAGAGGAAGCACTGCGGGAAAGTACTCGAAGTGTGGCTCAGCTCTCAGCCGGAAAAGAGGCCGCCGCCGTCCACGGGCTCGGCGCCAGGGCCGCGCGAGGAAACCGGAAGTCAGGCCCGAGAGAGCTGGGAGGGCATAGGGAAGCCAGGTTCGGTCGTGGGGGGATGGGGAAGTGCAGGAGTGGCGCGCGGTGTACTACATGTCCCGTGAGCCTCCGCAGCGGGACGGGGCGTGGCCGCGCGACGCCAAGAGGCGGAGGCGGAGGCGGAGTGGAGTTAGGTAAGAGCGTTGGAGGCGGAGTGGAGTTAGGTAAGAGCGTTAGCAGCCGCCTTACCAGTTGGGCCAGGGGCCCCTTTCAGGGGCGCCCTCTAGTGCGTCTTTTTCACACAGCGGCCTTTTGGGGGTTCCCGGGCCGTGTGGTACATGCTGGCTCGGCTGAGTAGCGCCCCTACAGGTTTAGGAGCTGACGTGGCTGGAAACTGGGAAGTCTGTTAGAAGCAGTTCACCCCTGTGTAGCCTCTGTTTTCTAAGCTCGTTGCAAGCCCTCAGGCGATCACTTGAGGCACAAACTCGACGAATTGCGTAGGGGTCTGTAGTTATTCACAAACGACACCGCGGCTTCCAGCACATTGCTCAGTTTATGAAATGAGAGGGAGAAGATGCCAAAGTATTGGAGTTGTGCCCGGCTTCCCTGGTGTTGCCACCACCTTGCTTATTTCTAGATGGTAGACAGTCCCTAGCTGTGGAATCACGAGTAGTTGAATTAATTACAATCATGGAAGGTCGCAGCCAGATGGAACCCCTGTATTATGCTCTAAGGTATTATTGGTTAAATAAACAAATAAACAAAGACCAATAATTATAGGAAATTTAACTTCACTAACCGCCAGTTAGCAATACGGACATTCCTCACCACCCCCTTAAAGTAATATTTTGTCATCTGCCGTCTTAACTATCAGCCCAACTGTCAGCCCAATAGGATGGATTTCGGTCAAGGGTTTACATGAGAATTCGTTTTTTTTATTGTTGTTGAGCCTCTCTTTTTTGGTTTAGATTTAAGTGAAAATTTATAGTTGTTAGGAACAAAGACCACAAGTTGAAGTTTTATGATATTTTCAAAAATACTTAGAAATGTGTATTATTGTTATCGTTGAGAAAGGAAACGATTTGCTTCAATTTACTGGGCTGGAGAATGGAAGAGAACAGTGTTTTGAATATTTTGAGCAAGTATCAGTCCTTAATTTTTTTTTATTAGTTCCGTGATGCATTTTGAGAATTTTCAATTTAAAACAACAATTAGGTGGTGTGTTTTTACAGGTAGAGTTTTGAAGAATGCTAGCAAAATTGGTTGAGGCATCACAAGTCATCAGACATATAGTGGTAATCTGGTTTTTAATTTGAAGGTGTAGAAATATTTTTGAATCTTCGTTCACAATTTAAGATAATTTAAGAATTGTTGAAAAGGCAGGGGAAATCATTTTTATCTTTTCTTTCTGGGTAAGTAAAGAGAAAATGTCATAAATCAGTATTTTGAAGTTTATCTGTTGAGGGAGTCAATTTTTGTTTCCTAGTGCACACTACACAGTGGGTTTATTGACAAACATATAATGGGTTTGTTAACAAATGTATTTGCTTAACCAGGATATATAAACTTTATTATTTCAGTCAAGTAAAACATCTTGATTTTTCTTTTTGGGTTGTGGAACCCCTGCTAGATTATGACAAAATATAATCCATATAGTCATTGGATTTAGCTGCAAATGGTCACTTTCTATCCTGAATCTGCTTCAATTAACTTTAACAAATAAAATAAATTACTAGAGAAAACTTGTTACACAGTTCAGATATAATCGTGTATTAAAGGTTTATTATCAGGGAAAGGCCTCTGATAATTAAAAGATACAGTCTTGATAAGGACATTTTATAGGAAAAGAGAATGGTTAGATAATTGTTAAGCTCCAAGAAAGAAAAGAATTTAAGGGTCCTAAATGATAATCTTGACTGATAGCCAACTAGTTCAGTGAGTGGTTGATTTTCCAGAGCATCTTGATTCCATTGAAATGTATTGGAACTTTGTTTAGGGATTTTTTTCAGCAATTTTCCTATTTTCCCAAGAGGGAGTTGTGAATTACATCATCTAAACAGCTGTCTCCAAGGCCAAGTTTGGGACAGTTTCTTTTCTTTTAAACCATTACATTTTTTGTAGCTACAAACTCAAATCTGAATATTTCAAAACAAGTCACTGCTTTAAAAAGATATGTATTTTTTTCAGAATGGCTGTTTTGGACTGAACTGAACACTCTTGACACCAGGTACTTTAAAAATTGTCCTGTCTACATGTTGTCGCTTATTAAAAAAAAAAAAAGAAAGAAGGATAAGCTCCTTCTCCACTTTTTTCCACCCCCCGCAACTCCAAGATCCAGATGTTCTCCATCAGGGACAGGGCTCCTGAAGCACATGATACTGGCTGACACTGGGTTCCCTTTTTCACTGGATTAGATTGGATTTCAAAGCAATATCTTAACAAAGAATATGGGCGCTAGCACAAATTCTGACTGTGGCTTAGCCTTTTTTCTTATTTTTAGGTAATAAGGTGCATTTTTAGAGCTTCAAATCTTAGGCAACATGTAAAAATAATGAAAAAACTTTTTTTTTTTCTTAAATGAAGACTGTGTCTATATCTGAGCTGTGAAGAATACAGTAAAAAGAATCAGTAAGTGCAATATTTAAGAAAAATTTTTAAGTGAATTTCTGATTAGTGATTTAAATTGTGTATTTAATTTGATTAATGTCATACTACCTCAGGGGTCATGTTTTCTGTTTCTTTGTTGTGTATTCTGAGGACTGCTTTGGTACACCCTGGATAGATGTGGCTCTTCATTGTCAGAGGAAGAAAACCTAATATGTCAATACCACTAAATTGAAATGGCAGTATCTCTTTTTTCATATTCATATCAGCTTCAGTGTCATTTCATCAGTGTTGTTTCAGAAACTTCTTCCTCTCTTTTCCTTACATATCACATGTCCAGGTTGTATCTTTAGGGTATGAGAATAGTTTTAGTGGCAAGGATAAAAGCGATTTCAAGAATACTACCAAAAATAAAAGCTGGTATTTGGGCATACACAGTAGTCTTCCCTGTTTTCCCCGTACTTTCTCCCACTCCCCTCTCCTTTGTCTCCTTACCCCTCGTTTCCCTGTCTCTCAGATGTATGCACGCACACACACACACACACACACACACACACACACAGAGAGAGAATGAATTATGAATGCCTTAGAGTTCATGACTTTTCTTAAACTGCGTGTATGCCAACCTGTGTGCATCTTAAACTGGCAGTCTCTGAACTGAGCAACATATATCCTTTACCCTTAACCTTGAGAGGTACATAAAGGCTTTCCGGGGGTTATATAGTTAAGGATAGTTTTAAGAGTGTTAATTCTCAGGTTGTCAACTTGCATGTTTCATTCCTAAAATTGATCTTCCTCAGAGTGTGCTGAACTAGATATCTTTCTGCTTTCCTCTTTAGCAATTGTCCCTCTCTCTGACAAATATGGGCATACCTTATCTGACCTAAATCTTGATAGTGGTGTTTAAAAAGTGAATGACTCTAATGACTGAGTAGTTAACTCTCTTGCAAAATTGGTGAGTTTCAGTTGCTTTAAAAGATAATTGTGGAAGGACCAAATTGAGTTATCAGCTGATCATTAAAAATAATTTTTGAAGCATACCCCTATGTGATTTTTGGTCTATAACTTAGGAGTTCACACAAATGATTATTGCTATAACCAGAAATCGTTATACTCCCAAATGTTTGGAGTGGAAGAATACAACATATAAAAATAGAATTAACCTGAATTCTGTTTGTTTCTAGCAATAAGTAATATTTATTTTTGGGTACATGGCCTCATGAGGGAGGGGGCAGAAGGTCCTGTCCATTTTTTTTATGACATGCATTTCCAATAAAAGCTTTTTATATTTTATTTGCCAGGCACAGTGGCTCATGCCTGTAATCCCAGCACTTTGGGAGGCTGAGATGGGCCAATCACCTAAGGTCAGGAGTTCAAGACCAGCCTGGCCAACATGGCGAAACTCTGTTTCTACTAAAATACAAAAATTATCCAGACATGGTGGCTCCCACCTGTAGTTCCCAGCCACCTGGGGAGGCTGAGGCACGAGAATTGCTTGAACTCAGGAGGCAGAGGCCGCAGTGAACTGAGATTGCACCACTGTACTCCAGCCTGGGTGACAGAGCGAGACTCTGTCTCAAAAAGAAATCCTTTTTATATTTTATTGTAATTATAATTTGTTATATGTTAAGTGTTCTAGTAATTTAATGAGGACACAGTATTAGAACTTATGTTCTTGGAAATTTTAAAATTTACTTTTTTTGTTATAGGGGAGTATGATAGGGTGATCAATTTAAAATATTTTGAAACACTAAAATATATTATGTTGGGATAAGCTTATGTGGAGGAAGTGAGATGGAAATATGAATTCAAGGAAAAGAGACATGATATCGAGTTCCCAGCTGCTAAAGGAGAGCTTGTTCATGTAATTTTCAAAAAGATGGATGATGATAGATTTTAAATTACTATGGCATTTACATTTCATTTATAAAAGAAATTATGACTTTGACTCCAGCAGACAGTTTTGTCCTGGACATACAATCTGTGCTTCACTAAGAACTTTTTGACTTAAAAATGTTTGCCATCAATAGAATTGGTTGCTGACAGAGCTTTTTTTTTTTCTAAAATAAAACATGAGTGCCGTAATTGTCTGCACAATGACAAAATGCAGTGATTTTCTGGCAGAAACATGGTAAAGAAAAATTAATGGTCCTAGAAAGCCTTTGACATGAAGAATCACAGGGAGAAGAAATATGAGAGCAACCAACAGGAGAACAGCAACAGAGAAGGTTGGTAGATTGTACAGAGAAGACTCAGGAGAGGGAATCCTATAATTCTTATTAAATGAAGTAAGAGAAACCCTCCTCTGAGGCTTTGTAGTTATACTCTTTTGCTATTTGAGATATGAATTTGTTCATCTATTCAACATTTGGCAATTATTGAGCACCTATCATGTGCCAGACACTGTTTTAGGCACTGGGATGAAATAGGCAAGATGACTTTTTTAAAGTACAAGGACATGAAACCTATTAGAGAAACCAGTCACATTGAGAAAGAACTGTGTGAAATTTAACATGATAAGAAATTCCCTTTCATTTATTTTTTGCCAATAGTTTCTATATGTGCCTATAAAGAAAAAAAAGAGTCCTTTTTTTCCTACTTAAAATGAGAAGAGAAGAATAAATAATTCTGTTTTGAGGCTTTCATTTACATTGTAAAAATCAGGAAGACAAAGCAATGATTCAGAGGAGAGCCATTTTATAAAGCTACAAATAAATAATAATGAAAGGATGACATTAAAGTTCATTAAGGTCTATAGAAAGAAGTTAAGCTACATTTTTCAAATAGATTGTGTAGCAAAGAAGAAAGAAAATGTCCAAACCCACAAATCACACCATACAAAAGCGAAATTTTTGATTTGGTGTGATGGTTAATTTTATGTGTCGACTTGACTTTGTGCCTGGGCTGCCCATGTATTTGGTTAAACATTATTTTTGGGATGTCTTTGAGTGTCTCTAGATAAGATTAGCATTTGAATAGTAGATGGAGTAAAGCAGATTGCTGTCCACATTGTGAGTGGGCAGCATCATCCAATCCACTGAGGGCCTGAATAGAACCAAAGGTAGACGAAGGGAGAATTCGTGCTCTCTCTGCTTGAGCATTTAAGCTGGGACATAAGTTTTCTGCCTGTGGGCTAGAACTTACAGCATTGGCTCTTCTGTTTTGCAAGCCTTTGGACTTATACTGAACTATATCACTGATTCTCCTGGTTCTCTAGCTTATATATGACAGATCATGGGAGTTTACCTCCATAATCACATGGGCCAATTGTATATATATTATATATAGTTGTATATATAATATATATAGTTGGCATGTATATATTATATATATATTTCCATACACACATATATATATCTGTGCATCCTATTGGTTCTGTTTCTCTACAGAACTCTGACTAATATACTTTGTACTAATTACAAAATTAGATCTAATTTCCTAAAGACGCTGAATTGCCTATGAATCAGTACTCAAGTGATTCTTAAGTCTCCCTCAAAAATTTGTTATTTATTCACTGAAATTACCTTATTAATTATTTGCTCTTGATAGTCATTCTATGTCATTCCCTTTTGGCTTTAGTAATCCCTTCCCTCATCCCACAGTCAAATCTGTTCACCTAGTTTTATAGGTTTTACTCCTTAGCTATCTGAACTATTGCAGTAGTTTTCGTTTAAAATTCTTTTTTCTTCCAACATATTCTTTATATTCATTTCAAAGTGATCTTTAAAAACTGTAAATGTTATCATTATACTTCTCTTAAATTCCTGAAATGACTCCTTAACATTTTTTAAAAGGACCTTTTTAATATAGCTGGCCTGTTTCTCCACTAGCTTTTATAAATGCTGCCAACGTAGGCCCTGAAATTGGATATCTTTACACACTTACACGATTTTCATTCAAGTGACTCTGATTATTCTTTTACAGTATTTAATTTCTTAGATTATCATTGATCTTATAAAAACTAATTGTCAAATTCTCAGAGAATTGGGGAACTCCAGAAAAATTTTCTAACATCAGTTTGAAAATTATGAATCTGGTTCTCACATGTTTGTCCTAGATGAAAACATATTTACAAGGGAATTTTATATGTCTGGATAAGGAATGTTACTAGAATACTTTGAGTCTTAAATTTATTTGGAATATGTACCAATAAAGCAGCATCATTTTTCAACATCAAGTGTTGTGCATTAAAATTCAAAGCCACACATTCCCTTTGTACTCGAAATAGAAAGGTTTTTCTCCATAGACCATCCAAAACTAAAATAAGAATTCTCAATGTTCTCTGAAATCTTCGTAATAGATTAGATTGCTATCTGAATATTATGGTCAGAAGTTGCAGGAGGAATTTATATCTCATTTTATTCCCCCAACAATCCTTTTTCTGGAATAATTCACATTTTCTGTTTGAAAAGTGTTTTGTTTTCCTAACTAGACAATTCAATATATTTATTGTCTGAAGTGAAATAATATATACAAATACCTGTGCTAGATAACAAGTTTAAAGGTCAGAGAAAACACAGAAAACTATTACTACCTAGAAATACTTAACTGTACATTGAGAAAGTCATTGATATGTTGAATCTGGTAACTGAGGTGATGGCTCAAAACTAAATAATTGAGTGTTAGAAGCCAGATTATCCTTTACTTGTATTATTTTTAAGTTTGATTCTTAATACTGTATTAAAAGTGGAAATGGTCACATCTGCCACTCAAATTGTCATATATTTTAAATTGAGGATTTATTAGTAACAGAAATATGATTTAAAATTATTTATAACATTTACATTTCTGAAAAATGTAACTTTTTTTGACAAGTATTGTATTCATTAAGTTTGAACATTTTTCTATTTTGGTCACTATTTTCTTATGAAGGTACAAAACATAGTATGAAGAGTCTAAGACAGTTAAATTTTTTTCTATACAACTAAGCAGAAGACAACTAGGATTTTCTAGTAGAGCTACCGTAACTTGACAAAAATATGCATGAGAGTGTCTTTGATTTCATGGGTAAAAATTAGCTTGAATTGAAGAAAAGAGAAAAAGGACTAGGGAAAAATGTGTATCTTGACATTCAATGAATTATCAGAATACTTCATAATCCTTGCTTTGTAAAGATAAATTAGCAACAAAAAAAGTTTGAAAGTTTATACAGGATTTTCATCCTTACAAAAACTGTAGAACAAGTTATTCACTGTTTTTTTAGGAGACAAAAAACTATAGAGCAATCAGGAAATTATCAACTATAAAATGTAGCATTAGGCATATTTATGTGATATGTTCATGAAACATTACCTTACATAAGAGGTAATTAAAGATAGTGTCTTTTTTCACCCTACACATCGTAAATTATGATCGTCCCATCTTCTCTTGGCTAAACTTTTGAAAACTTAAATATTGATTATAATTCATAATTTCATTTGGTCACTTCTCATGTTTTAATAAGAAATTTTAGAAAAAATTAGAAATCAATGAAATTTACTTGTTTTGCTAACAGGATAATATGTTTAAAACCAAATATATCAGTAATTACATTAAATGTAAGTAGACTACTCAGAACAAAGATGTCATTTTGGATTAAGAAAAATAATTGTGTACTAATTATAAGAGATACATGGGAAAGAGTGAAGGAACAGAAAATATTAATAATGCATACATTAAAGTAGCTTGGTATAATTATAGTAAGACGAAACAAAGCAGACTTTCAGGAAAAAAAGTGTTACTTCCACTAGAAGATAAGACAATTCTGTTTATATGTATCTAAAGAAACAGCCTCATAAGAAATGAAGTAAAAATTGATGGAACTAAGGGGCAAATCTAAAGTAGATTTTAATATACCTCCCTCAGTAACTGATAGAATAAACAGGAAAATAATGCATTAGGAAAAGAGATGACTATAATTAAAATGATTTGCATCACAGCTACTGGGATGGCTATTATTAAAGCAAACAAACAAACAAACAAAAAAACCAGAAAATAAGTATCCTAAAACTCGTATGGCATGTCAAGGGACCCCAAATAGCCATAGCAATCTTGAGGGGAAAAAAAAAAAAAAGCAGGAGGAGGACTCATACTTTCTGATTTCAGAAATTACTACCAAGCTACAGTAATCAAAACAGTACGGCACTGGCATAAAGATAGACATATAGACCAATAGAATTAGAATAGAGGGCCCAGGAAACTTATTTATGTTTCATAGGCACCTAACACACATAGCCCAAATGTAATTTTAGCCTATGTGTGTTAGGCACATGTGAAACATAAATAAATTTTGTGTTTAGGCTTGGGTCCCATCCTCAGGATGTATTTTTATGTATATAAAGATACTCTAAAATCAAAAAAAGATCAGAAATCGGATATGCTCTGGTCTCAAGCATTTTGAATAAGGGATATTTAACTAGTACTGGCATAAAGACAGACACACAAACCAATGGAACAGAATGGAGAGCCCAGAAATAAACCTACACACTATGGTAAAATTATCTTCAACAAAGATTCCAGAACTATGTAATAGGTAAAGGATAGTCTCTTCAACAAGTAGCCTTGAGAAAACTGGATATCCACATGCAAAATAATGAAATTGGACCTTTATCTTACACCATACACAAAATCGACTCAAAATAGATTAAATGAAGCATATGAAAAATATAAGGAGTTAAACTATAAAACTCTAGAAGAAAACATAGGGGAAGAGCTTCATAACATTGGTCTTGGTGATGATTTCTTGGATATGACACCAAAAGCACAGGAATGAAAGCAAAAATAAACAAGTGGGACTATATCAAACTAAAGAGTATCTGCACAGCGGAAGAAACAACAGAGTGAAAAGGAAACCTATGGAATGGAAGAAAGTATTTGCAAACCATGCATCTGATAGGGGATTAATATCAAGAATATATAGGAAATTCATACAATGTAATATCAAAAAGAAAAAAAACTTGATTAAAAATGACAAAGGACTTGATTACACATTTTTCTAGAGAAGATGTACAGATGGCAAGGTTATGTGAAAAGAGACTCAACATCAGTAATCATCAGGGAAATGTAAATCAAAAACAATGAGCTGTCCCGTCTTACCTGTTAGGATGGCTATAATTTTTTTTTTTAAGGTAGAAAATAAGTGTTGTTTAGGATGTGGAGAAATTGGCATCCTTGTGCACTGTTGGTGGGAATGTAAAAGGGTGCAGCTGCTGTGGAAAATGTTATAGAGGTTTTCCCCAGATTAAAAGTGGAGCTGCCTTGTAATCCAGGAATCCTACTTCAAAGGTATTTATTCAAACGAATTAAAAAGACGATCTGGAAGAGATATGTACACTCTAGCGTCCCTTGCAGTCACTCACAGTGACCAAAAGGTGGATACATGAGCAGATAAGGTGGTCCATAAGCAGATAAATAGATAAAGAAAATGTGGTGTATATATGGAATGGAATATCCTTCAGCCTTAAAAAAGTCAGTTATACAAGATGAAAATATTCTTGAGATCCATTTTACAACAATGTGAATATAGTTGACAATACTGTACACTTAAAATTTTTAAAGAATAGGTTTCATATTATATTATTTAAAAAATAGTTCAATAGAAGCCACAGAATGGGAGAGATTATCCAGAATCTACAGGGAACTTAAGTGTACAAACAAAAAGCAACACCATTAAAAAATGGGCAAAGGACATGAACAGACACTTTTCAAAAGACATACATGTGGCCAACAAGCATATGAGAAAATGCTCAATATCATCGTTACAGAAGTGCAAATCAAATCCACAGTGAGATACAATCTCCCACCAGTCAGAATGGCTATCACTGAAAAGTAAAAAAAATGACAGATGCTGATGAGGTTGTGGAGAAAAAAGAACACTTATATACTGCTGGTGGGAGTGTAAATTAGTTCAACCATTGTGGAAAGTAGTGTGCAGTTCCCCAAGGAACTGAAAATAGAACTATTAAACCTAGCAATCCCATTTCATATCCAAAGGAATATAAATTGTTCTATTATAAAGACACATGCATGTGTATGTTCAACACTATTCACAGTAGCAAAGACAATGAATCAACCTAATGCCCATAAGTAGTAGTATGGATAAAGAAAATGTGGTACATATACACCATGGAGTACCGTGCGGTCATAAAAAAGAACGAGATGACATCCTTTGCAGGAACATGGAAGGAACTGGAGGCCATTATCCTTAGCAAACTAACACAGGAAAAGAAAACCAAATACCACATGTTCTCGGTTATAAGTGGAAGCGAAATGATGAGACCACATGGACAGAAAGGAGAACAGCAGACACTGGGGCCTTCTTGGGGGAGAAGGGTGGGAGGGAGAGGTTCAGGAAAAACAAAACAAAACTGTCGGGTACTATGCTTAGTACCCGGGTAATGAAGTAATCTCTACACCAAACTCCTTAGTCACGAGTTTCCCTGTCTAACATGTACCCCTGAAACTAAAATAAAAATTAAAATATTTTTTTAAAAAAAGAATAGCAAAATAACTGATATCTGGAATATACAAAACTTGATTTAATAATAAGGCAATGACAACCAAATAGAAAAATCGTCAAGAGACTTGAACAAGTACTTTACCAAAGAGGATTTCCCAGTGGCCAATAAAAAGGAAAAGAAAAAAAGAAAAAGTACTCAGTTTTTCTTATAATAGCACCTGGCTTGTTCTCATTCTTGGCAGATCGTTTCTACACTTTGAATGAACATATTAATATTAACCATATCTTTTATTTTTTTGTATTCTGATGCTTTGACATTCTAGTGTTTTGCTGACCCTAGAAGTACAGCACCTTTCAGTGTTTGCCCATTTCTAGAGCTAGTAAACAACTGGCCTGAAATGTACTTTTCAAATGCAGATCAACCAATCCAGAGCCCACACCCCAACCACCTCCTTTATTAAGCTCTTACTCTCCATACCACTGTTTACCTGTGCTAATCACCCCAGAGATAGGTACCAGAAAACTAGGGTCAGCCCCTATGTCCCAGAGCTTCCTGAAATCATTCAAACTAGCCAATCTTAAACCTTTTTTTTTTTTTTTTTTTTTTTTTTTTGAGACAGAGTCTTGCTCTGTCACCCAGGCTGGAGTGCAGTGGCGTGATCTCGGCTCACTGCAACCTCCACTTCCCGGGTTCACACCATTCTCCTGCCTCAGCCTCCCAAGTAACTGGGACTGTAGGCGCCCGCCACCACGCCCGGCTAATTTTTTTTTGTAATTTTAGTAGAGAGGATTTCACCGTGTTAGCCAGGATGGTCTAGATCTCCTGACCTCGTGGTCTGCCCGCCTCGGCCTCCCAAAGTGCTGGGATTACAAGCGTGAGCCACTGCACCCGGCCGCCAATCTTAAACCTTAGGGCTTGCCTTTCCCACTCCTTCCCACAGAAACCACAGTTAAGCCTCTTGTTCGCAGTCCTCCCTCTCCTTCTGCCTCCTGACTGATCCTGGTCCTTCCTCATGTAGCCCTCTCTGGTGGTGCACACTCCCTCCTTTTGTGAATAATAAATTGTCTTTTCAAAATGGCAATTACCTTGTTATCTGTCAGCCTTACTGTATCTCAAATTTCCTGTTAATATCTTATATTCTAAATATAATCTTCCTATAATCCATATTGTCCTAATCCATATTCAGTCAGTCATATGTTAAATGTAAGTAGAATCATGGTAAGATCACTACACACCAGAATGGCTAAAATGAAAAAGACTGATAGTATCAAGTGATGGCAAAAATGTGGAGTGACAGAAACTTTTATATATTCTTCATGGGAATATAAGTTGGTACAACCACTTTGGAAAGTCCTTGTCATTATCTACTATGACCCAGCAATTCCATTTGTAGGTATATACCGAACTGTTAAGTGTGCACATTGCACTAAAAGACATAGACATATATAAAAACATTCACTGTGGCATAACAACCCTAAACTGGAGATCTAAATAGCAATATTAGAATAGATAAATAAGTTGTGGTATATTTTCATAATGGAATATCCTATGGGAATGAAAATGAATAAACTAGCCACAAGCAATAGCATGGAGGCATTTCATATGGGCACAAAAGAATACATGCTTTATGATATACTTTGTATGAAGATCAAAGCAGACAAAACTATTAGAAGTCATGATAATGGCTACTCCTGGGGAGAAGAAAGAGGGTGGTGACTGGGGAGAGGTCAAAAGATTTCTAAGGTGTTGTTTATGTTCTAATCCTTAAACTGAATGTTGGTTACATGACTACATTCACTCTGTGATAACTCATTGAGCCATACAGTTATAATTCATGAACTTTCTCTGCTAATTTTCATAAAGGTTTTTTTTTTTTTTTGAGATGGAGTTTCGCTCTCGTTGCTCAGGCTGGAGTGCAATGGTGTAATCTCCTCTTCAACCTCCTCTTCCCGGGTTCAAGCGATTCTCCTGCCTCAGCCTCCCGAGTAGCTGGGATTATAGGCATGCACCACCACGCCTGGCTAATTTTGTATTTTTAGTAGAGATGGGGTTTCTCCACATTGGTCAGGGTGGTCTTGAACTCCCAACCTCAGGTGATCCGCCCGCCTCAGCCTCCCAAAGTGCTGTGATTACAGGCATGAGCCAACGTGCCCGGCCTACAAATTTTTTTTTTTAAACTATAATTAGTTACAGAGTTGTGTTTCATTTAAGCATCTAACATTCTTAGGTTTGGAATATTAGACTTTGAATTTATCATAGTATTGATAAATGTATACATTTGAGAGTAAATCATATAAAATATTCTACCTAAATGATGTGTTGATGCTTATTGCTTGATTTTATTACAACATCCTACCAGTTTTGGTAAAGAAAAAATTTTTCTGACACTTGTTAAAATGGTAAAGAAATCTTTATTCAAGACTATTGCAATAGGTATGTGGCAATAGGTGAGAGAAATCAGAATAAAACAAGAACGACTGGGGATTTACAGCCAAGGAGCATGGTAAAGTGTCATGGATAGAAAATTACTGGGAGGAGACATCAAGTGTAGGGGGATTTTGCTAAATTGACTTGACAAGAATCTTACTAAAGGCCAAGGAGTTATACATCAAAGGAAGTTGACCAAATACCAGGAGTGAGCAGCCTGGTATAGTGGCTCATGCCTGCAATCCCAGCTACTCAGAAGGCTAAGGTGGGCGGATCACTTGAGCCCAGGAGTTTGAGGCTACAGTGAGCTATGATTGTGCCACTGCAGTCTAGCGTGGGCAACAGAGCAAGCCCTATCTCAAACAAACAAATAATAAATAAATGATTGATCAATATTAAGGATGGGAGGACTCTCAGTAAACTAACTTAGCAGGATTCTTTGCTAAGATTGGGCTGCAGAGGCCAAAGATAGGACAAGATAGGTGGAGGTTGGTGGGGGATGTGGTCAAGCTCCACACCTAGAGGAAAAGAGGCCTTAGAGGAGCCTGATTAAAGTTTAGTGAAAGGGAGAGGCTTTGCCAGTTTCTTCTTCTCCTCCTTCTTCTTCTCTCTTCTTCTTTCTTCTTCCTTCTTTCCTCCTCCTCCTCCTCCTCCTCGTCCTCCTCGTCCTTCTCCTCCTTCTCCTCCTTCTCCTCCTCCTCCTCCTTCTCCTCCTTCTTCTCCTCTTCCTCCTGCTTCTCCTCCTTCTCCTCCTACACCCCCTCCTCCTTCCTTCCTTCATTTTTTGCTTGCAATAATATGGGCTTAATGTTGTTCTTGGCAGAATGGTTCCTTTAATTACCTTGCTAAAATTCATACTACCATAATCTATATTCAATTAATATAGCAGTTGAAGGACTTACATTGATAAAAGACAATGATTATGAAGATTGTTGGATGTAGTTAGAGATTTATGTGAAATATTCACTTAGCTATAATATTAAAGAACCGTAGTCTGTAGTATATTTTTTTGTGATATAAAGTTATGAACGTTTTTAAAAGCTTAAGAGAACCATCAGTGTTTTTAGAAAAGGAAAACAAGCAAATCATGAAATGTTAACAGCCCGAATATCTAAAGATTGAATATTAATTCATCAGGGAATGAAATAATAACTTTTTAAAAATAACTTTTTTTCTTCAATTACAAAGGTTTAAAAAGTACCTATTGAAAAACTGAACAAAGTAAAACTACAGTGTAGCCGTTGATATTAATACATTTTGAAGTACATTCTGCTAGTCTTTTTCTGTGCATTATTTACAACCTTTTTTGGTAACTTTTCCTTTATTTTATTTGAATAGGTTCAGAGGATACATTTTGTTGCATGGGTGAGATATATTGCCTAGCTTTGATGTATTGGCTTTTAGCGTACCATCACCTGAATAATGAACATTGTATCCAATAGGCAATTTTTCAGCCCTCACCCCTTTCCCTACCTCTCCCTATTTAGAGTCCCCAGTGTCTATTATTCCCCTCTGTAGTTCCATGTGTACCCATTGTTTAGCTCCCACTTACAAGTGAGAACATAGGGTATTTGATTTTCTGCTTGACTCATTTCACTTAGGATAATGGCCTCCAGCTCCATCTGTTGTTGCAAAAGACATGATTTCATTCTTTTTTTAATGGCTGCATAATATTCCGTGGTCTATATCTATATATCCATATCTATATCTGTCTATCTACACAAACTCCCTACATTTTCTTTATTCACCCATTGATAGACACTTAGGGTGATTCCATAATTTGGCTATGGTGAATAGCGCTACAATAAACATGAGAGTGAAGTATCTCTTTGATATAATGATTTCTTTTCTTTTGGATATGTATCCACTAGTGGAATTACTGGATCATATGGTAGTCTTTAGTTTTTTGAGGGACATCTATGCTGTTTTACATAGTGGCTATACTAATTTACATTTCCACCAAAAGAATAGGAGGGTTTCCCTTTCTCCACATCCTTACTAGCATTTGTTATTTTTTGTCCTTTTAATAAAAGCCATTTTAACTGAGGTGAGATGATATCTCATTGTGGTTTTGATTTGCATTTTCCTAATGATTAGTGATGTTGAGCCTTTTTTCATATACCTATTGGCCATTTGTATGTATTTTTGTTTGTTTGTTTGTGATGGAGTTTCACTCTGTCGCCCAGGCGAAGGGCAGTGGCAAAATCTCTGGCTCACTGAAACCCCTGCTTCCCAGGTTCAAGTGATTATCCTGCCTCAGCGTCCCAAATAGCTGGGATTACAGGTGTGCAACACTATGCATAGCTAATTTTTGTATTTTTGGTAGAGACAGGGTTTCACCATCTTGGCCAGGCTGGTCTTGAACTCCTGACCTCAGGTGATCCACCCGCTTCACCCTCCCAAAGTGTTGAGATTACAGGTATGAGCCACCACACCTGGCTCCATTTGTATGTCCTTTGAGAAATGTCTACTCAGATCTTTTGCCCATTTTTAAATTCGATCTTGTTTGTTTGTTTTTTGCTGTTGTTGGAGATCCCTATAGATTCTGGTTATTAATCCCATCTCAGATGGATAGTTTGAAAATATTTTCTCTCATTCTGTAGGTTATCTCTTCACTTTGTTGATTGTTTGCCATGCAGAAGCTTTTTGGCTTCATGTGATCTTATTTGTTTATTTTTGCTTTTGTTGCCTGTGCTTTTGCTGTCTTACGCAATAAATTTTTTGCCCAGACCAGTGTCCTCAAGCATTTCCCTAATGTTTTCTTATAGTAGTTTCATGGTTTCCCATCCTAGATTTAAGTCTTTAGTCAATTTTGATTTGATTCTTATATATGGTGAGTGATAGGACACTAATTTTATTCTTCTGCATATGGTTATCTAGTTTTCCCAGCATGATTTATTGAAGAGGCTGTCCTTTTCCCAGTGTATGTTCTCAGTACTTTTGTCACAAATGAGTTGACCGTTCTGGGTTCTCTAATCTTTTTCATTAGTCTATGGGTCTATTTTTATGTGGCGTTGGTTACTTTGGCTTTGTGTAGTATATTTTGGACTCAGGTAGTGTGATGCTGCCAATTTAGTCCTTTTTGCTCAGGATTACTTCAGGCTCTATTTTGGTTCCATATAAATGTTAGGTTTGTTTTTTCTATTTCTATGAAAAATCTCATTGGTATATTGATAGGGATTATATTGAATTTATAGGTTGCTTTGGGTAGTATTATTTTAATGATACTGATTTTTGCAAACTATGATTATGGGATGCCTTTTCATTTTTTGTGTGTTCTTTTCATCAGTGTTCTTTTCCTCAACTGATTTTTCTTATATAGATCTTTCACTTATTTGGTTAAATTGACTCCTAGGTATTTTTTATCTTTTGTAGATATTGTAAATAGGATTGCTTTCTTGAGTTCTTTTTCAGATTGTGCACTGTTGGCATATATAAATGCTACTGATTTTTGTATGTTGATTTTGTATCCACAACTTTACTGAATTTGCTTTACAGGTTTTTGTTAATTTTCGTTGATTTTTCTTTCTGGATGATCTGTGTGTTACCAAGAGTGAGGTGTTGAAGTTCCTTACTGTTATTATATTACAGTCTCTCTTTCTCTTTAGATCTTTAATATTTGCTTTGTATACTTGAGAGCACCAGAGGTGGGTGCATAGATATTTATAATTGTTTTATCCTCTTGCTGAATTCACGCCTTTATCATTATATAGTGACTCTCTTAATCTCTTTTTAGTCTTTGATTTTTACTCTATTTTTGCTAATGTAAGTATATTCTGTTTTTTTGTTGTTGTTGTTTGTTTTTTTTAGTTTAGTTTAGTCTGTCTGTCTGTTTGTTTCAAGTTGTATGTAATACCTTTTTCCACTCCTTCACTTTGTCTATGTGTCTTGATAGTTTAAGTGGGTTTCTTGTAGGCAGTATATATTTGGGTCATGTTTCTTTATTAATTCAGCCACTCTCTGCCTTTTAATTGGAGAATTGAGTTCATTTACAGTCAGTATTATTATTGATAAATAAGGACTTAACTACTGCCATTTTGTTGCTTGTTTTCTGGTTGCTTTGTAACTCCTCTCTTCCTTTCATTCTTTCTTACTGTTTTCCTTTGTGGTTAAGTGATTCTCTCTGGTAGTATTTTTTAATCCACTGCTTGATTTTTAAAACATTTTTGTGGGTACATAGGTATATATATTTATGGGTTAGCTGAGATGTTTTGATACAGGCATGTAATCTGAAATAAGCATACCATGGAGAATGGGGTATCCATTTCAAGCATTTATCCTTTGAGTTACCAATAATACAATTACATTCTTTAAAGTATTTTAAAAATACAATTAAGTTTATTATTGACTATAGTTATCCTATTGTGCTGTCAAATAGTAGGTCTTATTCATTCTTTCTATTTTTTCATGCTCATTAACTGTCCGCATTTCCCCTACCATCCCCCTACTACTCTTTCTAGCTTCTGGTAACCATCTTTCTACTCTCTATGTCCATGAGTTCAATTGTTTTGATTTTTAGATCCCACAAATAAGTAAGAACATGAAATGTTTGTCTTTCTGTTCGTGACTTATTTCACTTAACATCATAATCTCCAGTTCCATCCATGTTGTTGCAAATGATGGATCTCATTCATTTTTTTATGGCTGAATAGTACTCCATTGTGACTATGTACCACATTTTCTTCATTCATCTGTTGATGGACAGTTAGGTTGCTTCCAAATCTTAAGTATTGTAATCAGTGCTACAACAAACATAGGAGTACCGATGTCTTTTTGATACACTGATTTCCTTTCTTTTGGGTATATACCCAGCAGTGGGATTGCTGGTACTTGATATTTTTAGTGAATCTATTATAGGTTTTAGGGTTGTGGTTATCATGAGTTTATAAAAACATCTTATAGATGTTATTTTAAGGAGATATCAGCTTATCTTTGAATAGAAACAAATAATGAAGAAATAGAAAAAAAAATATCTACACTTGACTCCATTCCTCTCACATTTTGACTTTTAGTTATTGCATTTACATATTTTTATATTAACCATATCTTTATAGATTGCTCTAGCTATTTTTTTGATAGATATATGTTTGGAGTTTCATTCTAGAGATATGAGTCTATTGCACCCCAGCCTTACAGTACTAGAGTTCGGGGTTTGTCTCTGTACTCAATTTTACCAGCGCAATGTGTCTGGCAGATTGTGGGAGGGGTGTCATGAATATAGAAGTCTGATTCTCGTATTGTCTGCCCAGTTTTTTCACTTCTCTTTGAACCTAGGGATTGCTTCATCCTCAGATTTCAGTTCTGGGATATTGCTCGTTGTAATCTTGGCAGAAGGTATTTGTTTTTAGTTTTCTCTTGGGGTGAGGTGAAGCTTGATTCCTTGTACTCCACCATTTTGGTGATATAACTTTTGTCTCAAAATGTACGTTGAAATCTTTTGTACACTGATTGCTCCCTAACCCTTTTTTCTCTTTTATGTGTACATTTTCTTTTTATGTCTTAAGTGTAATTTTAATGGAAAGAAAAGGTAAATAAATTAGTAGTCTTAAACAGAACTAGACAGTTTGCTTTCTTTATTTAATAATATATTGTGAACATACTGTTTAAGCATAGGCATGATTTTAGTTTTGATGTTAAAATTATATTCTTTATTCCTCAGTTATGTATTTAGACAGTTCTAATGAAATTCACAGTGAAGACAAATATTTTTCCAATATTGAATTCACTACATGATGATGTTTTTTTATTTTATTAGTGATTTGTTTAGAGACCTTTAGTTTGTTTTGTTTCTTTTCAGAGAAAGAATTCCAAATTTTCCTGTCCTCAACCTGTTGTTTTACTCTGCAGATTCAGATGTCATGCATTAAAGATGCATGCTCTCATTTTTGTGTCATGCAATTTGAAACTACTTCCATTTTTACATTCTAATTTTAAAACTTGTGATAGAGTCCTTTTCTTAATATTTGTGTAATGATTCTTGAAACAATCATTATGCAGTTGCTCACTAGAACTGAGAGTAAGAATGTTATCACTCTTTGTTAGGATTATGACATTTACTTCAAAAATAAGGAAAGTAAGTGACAATGTATAAATCATCTTGAATGTCAAGTTACAGTTTTCTAATTAGATTAGCTCAAGATTCTATTTTTTGTGTACTATAGTTTAAGGAAAATGGCCAGCTGAATTAAAGACTTTTTTCACATTAGGGCAACAAAATTTTACCTTTAAAGAAATCAACTGTATGACTTCCATGACAATGACAGTATAACTTAAATCCAAAGGTCAATTGAGAATGGTCACATTCAGGGAAAAATAACTAAGCAGTCTAAATTTTGTATTCTCATTTATTCTGTGAATATAACTTTTATATATAATGGGATTTGAAGAGAGTCTGAAGAACTTAATTTTAACTGTCTTGTTAGGTCTGTTTTATTTTTACAAGTCTTAATATACTGAATAAAATTGGCAGCCATTCAATGTAGATCTAAAGCATATAGCTTGATTATTAAGATTTGGAGTTGGCATTTAGCACAATTTATCAAATTTCCAATTATTTACCTTTCCCTTGAAAATATTTAACACAGCAGAATATAGTTGCTGCAAAAGACACCAGCCATTAAATATCCCAATATGCTGTTTTTGCCCGTTCTACTTTCATGTCTGACTTTGGATGAAACCTATCAGTTATCTTTATTATTATAAAAGAAAAGAAGATCTTTGTTAAGCTTCTTGGAGCTATGCCAGAAATTATCCACCAGTATCTGCATAAACTAGTCTCTGAATGATAACAGTTTTGCATAGATACAGTCTCTTAATACATTTTTGTGGAATCATTAAGTATAAAGTTGACATATGAGCATGAATTTCTTAATTAGGTAAAAGAATGAACAGTGAAAGTTAAATATAGAGAAGATTGAAGATAAGTGTAGTTTAATGATTTGAAGAAAACTAAATAATTATTTGTTGAGCACTTGAAAAAATGAAAGACAAAGTAGACAGCTCCCATTCTACATTGGTTTTTGCACATTTTAATTTCTTATCTAACTAGAACTATAACTGACTTAAAAGCAGTCTAGAAAGGAAATCAAACATTTATTGTATCTTCAGTGTGTCCCAGATACTGAAATGGGTTTTTTCATATGCTGTTTAATTTCATCATTAAAGCTATCTACGAATTAACTGTTATTACCATCAACATATACAGATGATAAAAAGACGTTTGGATCATTTAACTGACTTGCCTTAATTTGAAAATCTCATAGGAAACAAAGTGCGAATTTAAGCCCAGACCTAGGGATGATGTACAACTGATACGCATGGCCATGATTATTGTTAAATATTTTGAATATCAACACTGCCTAAGCCAGTCTAATTCTGAGGTTTATATTTTTTTCATTATTTCATGCCTTATAAATAATTCAGTGCTTCTCTTTGACAAATGTTCTTTTAGATGCTAGGGATAAAGCAATTAATAGATAGATATGAGCCTTGTCCTAAGTGGATTTGTCTTGTAGAGGATGTCACTAAATAAACTATAATACAATGTGTTAAGTAGTATGCAGAGGGAGTAGAGATTGCTGAGGCATATAATAGGGATACTGACTTCTACTTATTATCTTTCAGATTAGCTTAGACATCACTTCTCCCAAGTAGCTGGACACTGCCTGAACATATCAGGTGTGCTTTATGTGCTTCCATAGAATTCTATGTTTGACCCATAATAGTACTTATCATCACTTGTGGAGAGGGGTCTTGTATTTACCTTTGCATTTTATACCTGGTTCGTAGCAAACCCTCAAGAAATAGTTCTAGAACAAAGAAAATAGAATCAAGGTCTGAGACTGCAGCAAATCCATGAGAGAGTAGTTTTAGATAAGCTTTTAAGTATTTGGATGAGAAGTGATGGAGATATCCTTGTAAAGCCAGAGGAAAAATTATCTTTTGAGAATGAGGAATATGGTCTAGAATGAAAAAGATTTAGAATAATCACTGAGGGGATGCAAGAGGAAAGAGAAAGAATACATTAAAAAGACAGCCTTAAACAAGTGCTATAGAATGAAGGTAAAATTCCTGAGGTTAAAACAAAAAACAGCAAAAAATGCCCTTAAGAATATTACTGTGAATTCTTCCCTGAATATCAACAATTAGAAAGTTTATCTGTATGTTTTTCTGAAATCTACCTTTATACAATAAATATCTTCTGCATTAAAATTGGTCATTGAAACAAAAGTTTAGAAAGGAATACCTCTCTGTTCTATTTCCAAAACATTTTTTTTTTTTACACTGGATATGTTAACATCAGTCAGTACTTAAGGAACCTAGGACATACAAAAAATGATTGTACTCTTTAAATGGGTGACTTGTGAAATGTGAATTGTATCTCAGAATCAAGCTGTTAAATAAAAAAAAAAAAAAGAGAGAGAACCTTTTCCATAGCAAAAATAGAGAATAGAAAAATTTGACCATTTGTAGCTCAAGTAACATATCAAGAAGTTTCTATTTTGGGAGTCAAAGGGACAGGTGAATTATAATGGAGTAGACCTAATCTTGGAACAAAAACATTGAGTAAGTCAAGTTTTTTTTTATTTTTTATACTGGACTCCTCCCCCTCACCACCCATATAAATATATGTCATAACTTGCTCTGACCCCACAACGTTTTCCAGCTTGCTCTTCTCTTTGCATTTCACTTCCACAGAAACATGCAAACAAACAAAAACAACTACTCAAAGAATCACCTATTGTTTTATACACTTCCTTACTTTATAATTATTCTTTAGCATGCTCCAATGAGGATTTCATCTTTACTATAAACCTAGCATTGCTCCTGTCACGTCATCAGTGACTTCCATGTTGAAATCCAATGGCAACTTCTCTGTCTTCATTCCTGAAAATTCTAAGTAATGTCCAACACAATCAACCATTTAGTTTTTCTGGAGACATGAATGTCACTAACTTTTATCTGATTATTTAGGTTGAAATCTTAGTAGTCAAACTTGATTAATCTCTTTTCATTTTTCCCTACATGCAATATGTCAGTGAGTGCTGCTTATTTGACCTCTAAAACATATGCAGAATGAGTCCACTTTTTTCAAAGCTCTGTTCCCACCCAAGACCAAAACGTTATCTTTTTCCACAAGTCTATTCTCTGCCTAATAATGTGCTATGTTTAAAATATATGTACTTGTTGAACTTTAACATATATATATATGTACAAAAATTATTAAGTCTTTACTGAAGTCTCTTGAAAGGATGGCAGATGGGGAAGTCCTTCATTTAATAGAAAATAAATTTCCTTACTCATCTGTCCTCCTCAAAGTTCCAAACTGTGCAGGAATTGCTTGCCTCCCTAAAAACTTCACTAGTAGCCTATTGACCGAAACCCTTAACAATAATTTAAACAGTCAATTAACACATACTTTGTATGTTATATCTATTGTATACTGTATTCTTACAATAAACCTAGAAAAAAGAAAATGTTACCAAGAAAATCATAAAGAAAATATATTTACTATTTATTAAGTGGAAGTGGATCATCATAAAGGTCTTCGTCCTCACTGTCTTTATGTTGAGTAAACTGAGGGTTGGTTTTGCTGTTTCAGGGATGATGAAAGTGGAAGAAAATCTGCATGTAAGTGGACCCATGCAGTTCAAACCTATGTTATTCAAGGGTCAACTGTGTATGTAAATGTTAGAACACCACCAGCCTGGGTGACACAGTGAGACTATGTCTTTACTAAAAATGAAATAAATTAGATGAGCATGGTGGCACACGGCTGTACCCCTAGCTACTCAGGAGGCTGAGTGGGAGGATTGCTTGAGTCCAGGAGTTTGAGGCTGCAGTGCGCTGTGATCCCACCACTGCACTCAGGCCAGAGCAACAGAGAGAACCCTTATCTCATAAACATATTTTGGAATAATAAAGTGCCTGTATTTATTTGCTAGGACTTCTGTAACAGAGCACAACAGATTGGCTGGCTTAAAAAACATAAATTTGGCCGGGCGTGGTGGCTCATGCCTGTAACCCCAGCAATTTAGGAGGCCAAGATGGGTGGATCACCTGCAGTCAGGAGTTGGAGACCAGTCTGACCAACATGGAGAAGCCCCATCTCTACTAAAAATACAAAATTAGCTGGGTGTGGTGGTGCATGCCTGTAATCCCAGCTACTCGGGAGGCTGAGGCAGGAGAATCGCTTGAACCTGGGAGGTAGAGGTTGCAGAGAGCTGAGATTGTGCCATTGCATTCCATCCTGGGCAACAAGAGTGAGACTCCATCTAAAAAAAAAAAAAAAAAAAAAAAAAAAGAGAGAGAAATTTATTTTCTCACAATTCTGGAAGTTAGAAGCCTGAGATCAAGTCTGAAATCAACCCTGTTGATCCCAGGGTGGGTCCCTTCTGAGAGCTGTGAGGGAAGGATCTGTTTCAGACCGCTCTTCTTGCCTTGTAGATGGCCATCTTCTCCCTGTCCTCACATTGTCTTTCCTCTGTGTCCAAATTTCCTCCTCTTCTAAGGACGCTAGACATATTGGAGTAAGGCTCATCCTAATTACCTCATTTAAATTTAATTACCTCTTTAAAGACCCTAACTCTAAATAGAGTAATATTCTGAGTTACTGGGGATTAGAATTATAGCATGTGAATTTTTTTGGAGAGGAGGGCAAACAATTCAGCTGATAATAGTGGTTTTCCTACTTTTGTTTTAGATACTATTCTGCCAAAGACAATTTATAGAATCCGTTTATTGGTTCTTTTCTTCATTTTCACAAACTCTGAAGCTAGTATCTAGCTTAATAAAAGGGAAAAAAGGTACATATAATATTTAAGATATTGAGTCTTTGATAGGAAAGCTGGATGCTCCTATAAAGTGCCCTTAAGTCTTTCAAAATCCTGTCCTAATGAGTAACATTAAGGAAATTTCAGGGTACATAGATATTGTCTTAATTGTATGGTAAAACAAATGTTAATTTCAGTCTTTCCACATTAAGAAGCAGTAGTTGAAGCATTTTCAACGATGACTGGCTATACTTGTTTTGCCTCATAATAATAAATTTATAATAACAAAATCACATGGAATTGACACTGGCAGTATTTGTTAACAATTTTGAATTAAGGTATTGCCAAGGTTTCCATCACTCAACCCTGTATTATTGAAATATTAATCAGGGCTGACTTAGCTTTCTGGCGCAAATACCTTGAAGGAGAGGGTAATTCCTAAATATACAGAGGTAACTTGACTGTCTGTGTTGCATCCTGTGTCATCTCCCACATATTAATATTCGATAAGTTGTTTAATTTACATAAGACGTCTAAAGCAGAACCACAGCTACTTTTGGGAAAATGGCAAATCTTTAGGATGAAAGAACCTATGCGAATAGTACCAAAGCATTACCACATAGTAGCTAATACACTCTATTAAATGTTACATATCGGAAAAATAAAACATACAAGTCTTTAATATGACACAAAGCAAAGATTAATGCTTCTTGGATTACATTTTATAGAGAGCTTACCATAGGTATAAATAGTTGACTTTTTTTTTTTTTTTTTTGTATTATGTGACTGACAATGTCACTGCAAACCTGAACAATGCAGTTTTAGCTATGGATTCAGTTGGCCTTTGTGAAGGTTTTACCTGTGTAAAATGGGCATTTGGTGGGTTTAACGTGTTAGGGTATATTTCTTTTTCTACTTTATAAGTAAAAACAAACAAACAAACAAAAATCTGCTAGAAAATAAGAGGTGTGTGTTAAAGCTGAGTGGGCTGGTTTTGGGGTGACCTTTTTAAGTCAGACATTCTAAATATTGGAATGTTAATTGATTAATAAATTCTCAACGTGGACCTCTTCAATTCTAAAATCTTTATGAAAAGCCTCCCTCACATGAGCCTAAACCAAAGTACTCTTATTGCCACTTTTCTGAAAGTTCAGGGGAAAAAAATCAGTTCACACTTTTTATAATGAACAAACATTTGCCTATTTTATAAAAATGTGACTCAATGCTTACTTTTAAAACTGGATTTTTAAAAAATTGGATGGTATAGGTACCCTGTAATTTTATTATTCATCTAAACTTAAAATTTAGTATTTCTTCATTTTAGAAAAAAATCAACATGCTCCATACCTCCATATATACAGACCATGTAGTGAGTTTCCTGGGCTCTCCCACGGCTTTAGAAGTATATTACTAGAGGTCTAGCCATTATCATCTTCCTCCATATTTTAAATTTGGGTAATACATTTCTGCTGGTATTAATGGTAGAATATACTGTAATGTAGATCATCTCTACTTCTGTGTTTATTTGTTATTAGACCCAACCACAGTCTTCTTTCCTTGCTTTCATCTTTCTCTGCTCATGGAATATGTTATATGTAATTATACACTTTGTATTAATATGTTAGAAATCACAAATCTGTTTTGTACTTTTTATGTTATTAAATACTGCTTGTCAAACTTTTGCTTCTATATTAGATAAAATTAGTCTTACTAGAAAATGTGTCTAGTATACTGAAAATGTGTCTAGAAAATATGTCTGTATACTGAAAATATTTCATTCTAGTTACTTGCCTTTCAATTTACTTTATGGTTTTAATTTTTCAGTTTACCTTTAGTTACCCAGAAGATTTAACCACACATTCAAGTTTACTGATTTTTTTTTTTTTTTTCCTGAGACAGAGTCTCACTCTGTCACCCAGGCTGGAGTGCAGTGGGACCATGTTGGCTCACTGCAACCTCCACCTCCTAGGTTCAAGCAATTCTCCTGCCTCAGCCTCCTGAGTAGCTGGGATTCAGGCACCCACTACCACGCCCAGCTAATTTTTAAATATTTTTAGTAGAGACAGTGTTTCATCATGTTGGCCAGGCTTGTCTTGAACTCCTGACCTCAGGTGATCCACTCGCCTGAGCCTCCCAAAGTGCTGGGATTACAGGCGTGAGCCACCACGCCCAGCCAACCAATCTTTCTTTTATGACTTTTGTGTTTTACATACATTTCTACGTCAATATTATACATATTTTATACTGTTTTGTCAGTCTAGAATTTATGTTTATAAATGGTGCTAGGTTAAGATTAAACTTTATTTTTTATTGTAAGAATCGCAAATAAATGTTGAATTTATCATGCTTTTGGGGCACATATTAAGATGATCCTATGGTTTTCCTTCTTTAATCCATAATGTGGCATGTCGTGAAAACAAGGCAAGTGGTCAAGACCTGCACATATCAGACCTGTTGAAACAGTATTTAATTTACTGGAGAAAGCTCAAAGGGACAGGTGTCAATAACTCAATGTGTGGGTCTCTGTGACATCATCCCACTCTGAAGCAGACAGGGCATAGCAATTTTTAGAGGCCATATGATAAGTTCCATTAGAGGGACCTTGACTGTTGGCCTGTATAGCTTTTAATTAATAATTAGAGAAATACCACCTCATCCCCTGGCATGATCAGGTACCAGAATACAGCATGATGTGGAAGAAGTTTTATTCCAGCGCTAGTCTGAAAGCATGGGTATTCAAGGTTGATGGGATGTCCCAGCCCAACAGCATCCAGGCCTTATGGTTACAGCTTTACGATAGTGCAAGATAAGAGTAGGATTGACCATATCAGTACACATGATTAGACTAGCACCAGCTCCTTCTCTGGCATGATAAGGGTTGGAGGTGGCACTGGGGTCCAAACATTGTGGTTGACCAAAATTGATTGCTTTAGGCTCTGGGCCATAGTTAGTTTCTATGGAGCTTTGTAGGACATCATATCTTTGGGAGGCTAGCTTGCAGGGGACCATTCTTGGACTAATTAATTCTTACTCTTATTACCTATTTGGCCATGGTGAATTTTTCTCTTAATATTCTAACAGATTTGATTTACTGTTTTAGTTAGGATTTTAAAAATCTACTTTCCTAAATGAGATTAACATAACCTTTTATTTTCTTACACTCTCCTTATCTGGCTTTTAAGTTTTTTTTTGTTTGTTTTTTTTTTTTGTTTTTTTTTTTGAGTTAAGTATATACATTGTATCCTTTAGTAACTTTAAAATTTTTGTTTCTATAGTTATAGTTCTAATACAATTTATTTCTGTTTTCTCTTTTTGAAGAACCAGCTTTTGCTTTTGTTGATTGTTATAAACTGAATGTTTGAGTCTCCCCTAAATACAAATGTTGAAACTCTGACCTCCAGTATGGCTAAATTTGGAGTGAGACCCCTACAAAAGTAATTAGGAATAAATGAGTTCATAAAGGTGGTATCCTGATCTGGGAGGATTAATGCCCTTATAAGAAAAGACACCAGAAAGCTCACTTCCTCTTTTCTTGCATACACACCAAAGAAAAGCCATGTGAGTATCTAGCAAAGAGGCATCAGTCCACAAGCAAGAAAGAGAGCCCTCACTAGAAACCAAATCAGCCAGAACCTTTATCTTGAACTTCTAGTTTCTAGAACTCTAAGAAAATTAATTTATGTTGTTTAAGTTACCCAGTGTATAATATTTTGTTTTGCCTCCCCAAGCGGACTAATAGATTCATTGTGTTTGTTTTTTCCTTGCTTGTTTTTTAGTTTATTCATTTCTCTTATACATCATTTTGTAAATTTCAGTGTGCATCCTATGAAAAATTATTAGCTAAAGTTTGCCACTCATTAATATTTATTTTTAGTTATTTTGATAGCCTATCAATCCATTTAAACAATCTTGATGGTCAGATTTAAAATATCCATGATATTGTATTGATTATTTTAAAAATAAATAGCCTTTTATGTTTATATTTTTATGAGTTAAGGTTATATGATTATAAATATTTTTAAATGCTCTCTGTTTATTAAGCCTCTGTTTTATAGGATAACTGTTTTTTGTTGGATTTGTTTCTTCTCTTTTATTGTTGGCTCTTCTCTTTGATTTTTGTGATTGGGTGATCAACTGTATTTTAGATTCATTGTTAGTCTGTTTATGAGTTCTCTGCTTACTTTAGTTTTTCTCCATAAAGGAGAAGGAGAATTGGTGGGGCAGGCTCCTGGATAAGGTGAGCCAATAGCTTCTTCTGAGCAGTAAACACTTCCTGTTCCTCCTGAATAACGTTAGACTACTGGAGGTCCTGTTTTCCCCCTTCAGCCCAGCATCAGCTCTCTGCTTTACCTGGCAACAGGCATCTCTGCTGCTTTTTCTGGGCCAAAGAGAGATTACCCTGTATGCTGTTACTTCAGTACTCAAACCAATCACTCTTGGTTTTCCCAGATCCCTCCAATATTCACTATCTGTGACTTGTAGGCTTAGCAAACCCTTGGATCACTTCCCATCTTTGTAGGTGTTTTCTTCTGTTCATGTTCTGCACATAGTTTTCTTCTCTTTGTTCCCATCTATCTTCTTTCATGGAAGGATTTCCCATCATTTCTAGAGATCTGAGGGTACTACTTTTTAAAAAAATTATACTTTTAGAAGATACGGAGATTTACTCTTCTGTATTTCCTGGCACTTGAAGTGAGATGCAAAGGCTCTGGCAAGTATTTAGTCATCTATCTTAAACCAGTCTCCAAGACAGCTACATTTTAAAATTGTTTTATTTTTATATAATTTTAGAGTTCCAGAAAGGCTTCAAAAATAGTAGAAAGACTTCTCAGTTACTCTACATCCAGTTTTTTCAAATATTAACATTTTATTACATTTGCTTTATTTATGTTTGTGTGTGCATCTATATACTCTATCTGAATCATTTAAGAGGAATAATTTAAGATTAAGTTGTAGTGATATCATAAAAAAATGGCAGAATAGGAAACTCAAAATGAAATCTGTCCACTATAACAATGATTAAACTGGCAAAATCTTTCAGAATTGACTTTTTTAGAGCTCTGGAATGTAATTTTAGAGTTTAACTGAAAACTTAGTAATACCCAGAGGAGTGTGTAATAAAGAAGGAAGCTGCTAAATTTCAGTAAGAGAGTTTTATGGCATTTTCACTTACCCTCTTTCTTAAGAGTTCTACAGAGAAACAGAATCAAGAAACTGCATATGTATAGAGACATATTTATTTCAAGGAATTGGCTCATGTGATTGTAGAGGCTTGGCAAATCCAAAATATGGTGGGGTAGATTAGCAGGCTGGAGACACAAAAGAGTGGCAGTTTGAGCCCAGAGGCAATCAGTCTAATGGTATAATTCCTACTTGCTTGGGGCAGGTCAGTCTTTCTTTTATTAAGGTCTTCAACTGAATGGATGAGGCTCACCTACATTATGGAAGACAACCTGCTTGACTCAGAGTTCACTAATTTTAATGCTAATCTCATCCAAAAACACCTTCACAGAAATATCCAGAATAATATTTGACCAAATATCTGGGCTCTGTGGCCTAGCCAAATTGACACTTGAAATTAATCATCACAAGTCCCCACCTTGTCAACCTGACAGCCATACACATCTCCTTAAACAATACTTAATCTGCCACTAAAGACTCTAATAAGACCATATTTTCGCCTAATATGATACAACTATCTTGCATACAACTGAAAACATGCTCTTTTTCCAGAAGAGGTTGCAAAGTCCTTGTGTGATGTTTGCTCTTTTCCTAGATATCCTGTAACAAATACTTTGATGTAAAGTTAATAGTACTTAAATACTAGGACATAAAGTCAGTATATCTTATAAGATAAGGGGATACTGGGGGAAGAAAACAAGGATATTTGGCTTAAACTCACACACATATTCATAATAAAATAAGAAATACTCATGACAATTAAAATTCTTATTTCTGTAACTGGTCATGTAGTAATAACTGTCACCTTCTGCCACTACCCATTTTGTATTTTCTTTGCACCTTCAGCCTGCATCTCAACGGATAAGCCAGTCCTTCATTCCTGAGTGATGTGGGCCCTTAAGTACACCTGCCTGTTTTGGGTTATTATAATTTTCTCTTAATTTTAGTCACAGTACATGGTAATACTGAGATGCCCTAAAGGATTTCTCTTGTATTCCAGACATACTATTTCTTCTTCCATTGTGAAGCAGTATCCCAGTTTCTTTTTGGAAGTCAGGATCAATCACCTCATCCATCACAGCTCCCTTCTTTGTTGATTCAGATGAATAAGGAGCCCCTCAGCCTAAACTTCCAGTTCAATGGAATAATTGTTGTGTCTCCTAGTGAAAGCGTTTTTCCCTCTGGAAGTAAGACCTCTAGGCCGACAGAGCATGGCATCTTGGGAACAGGAAGCAAAAATGTTACTAGTGGAACACTAGGGTTAATAGTGAGTAGTGATACTCCCATTCCCACCCCTTGATTCATGGATACAAGATATAAGGGTGTCTTTCAGGGCAGACCTACAAGCTTTCAGATCACTGATGGAGAACTTTAACTAGAAATTTGAGTTCCTGAGCTCATCCCTTTTCTTTTTTGTTTTTCCATCACTTTGTCCAATAGCATGAACAACCAGCCAATCTCATTATACTCATTAGTTTGACAAAAATGTTTGAAGCTACTATATGCATGGTTGCCCAGATCTTGGCTTTTATAAGTGCTTAATTAGGAGTATCCATTGGTGAGATTTTGCTTACCTCTATTGCCATATCATGCCATGGACTAAAATTGCTCTCTTTAGTAATGGAAATGGAGTTGTTAGTGTCTTTAAATCTAATCAGATTAGAGACCAATTACAGAATTCCCAGAACAAATTTAGAAAACGCATCCTTAAGATTTTGTTCTTTTAGAACAACTCCCAGTACCAGAATCTGTATTAGAGTTCTTCAGAGAAACAGAACCAATAGGACATGATATATTTATAAAGAGAGATTTAAGGATACATATTATGCAATTGTGGAGACTTGGCAAGTCCAGTTTCTGATGGAGGAGGCCAGTGGGCTGGAGACTCAGGGAAGAGTTGCAGTTTGAGTCTAAAGTCAGTCATCTGGCAAAATTCCTTCTTACTCAAGGGATGTCAGTGTTTGTGTCATTAAGGCCTTCAACTGACTGAATGAGAACCACTCACATTATGGAGGTTAATCTGCTTTACTCAAAGTTCACTAATTTTAGTGTTAATGTTATCTGAAAACACCTTCGCAGGAATATCCAGAATAACGTTTGGCCAAATACCTAGGTACCATGGCCCAGCCAAGCTGACACATAAAATTAACCTTTATACCTGCCCGTCATCCTCCATTTCCCAGTTTACAGATGGCTATGGGAGTGTCAGCCCACATTCTTGATGTGAGTTGCTAGTGCCAGACAGGGTGACACAACAAAGAATATCATCTTCACAGAGTAAAATTGCAGATGTGATCCCTCTTTACCACTTAATACTTCAGGGTGTATTTCAAAAAACAAATAATTATTTTTATTATTACTTAACCATAATGTAGTTATCAAAATCAGCATCTTAACATTGATCAAATACTATTACCATATGAGTATGTCTTTAAAGTACTTATAACAAATTGCAAAATTTCCTACCCAAAGTTTTATCAAATTTATACTTTTGTCAGTGATATATCAGAATTTCAAATAATTCTTTATTATTTTAAAAATGTGGGTATTATATAGTTTTAAATTTGCTAGATTGATATACAACTTCTTCAGATTCATCCCAGTAGAACCCCTGCCCCTTTTAGTAACTACAGACCTTACTTCCTTTCTCTGGAGTTTTGGGGTCTATTTTCTTCATGGAATTCTTCTAGGAACAAAAGAAAAGTCTAACTCTTTAAATACTTGAGGAACTCCAAAATGTTTTTCTCTAGTACATAGGTATTTTTATTCCCATCACTGTTCTCTATTGCATATATGCAATTTTAAAATTTAAAAATATCACCTGTATAACTTCTCTATGAAATAATAATTTTTCAGATAAAATTAAAATACTAGGAGGTTAAATGACTTTCCCAAAGTTAGACGCAAATTAGAAAGTTCTGGAATCTTCTTATACTTTCTGACTTTGAAGTGGATAACATCATTTTGGGTTGCTTAGGTGGAAGAACAGTGAAACATTCTATCAACATTTGCCAAAGGGAATTCATATCTGCTCTCTTTTGTTTTAAAGACAGTGATAAAGGCATCTTTCATGAGAGATGAGAGATACCAGGCTAGACTAGGACCCCAGATAGAGATTGAAGGTGATGAAATGTCCTGGATGTTACTGATTGACAAGAAGTACAACTTTTAGACTAAAATTGTTTTCAAGTTAAGGGAGATTACATAAGAATTAGAGATAGAATAAACTTTAAGCCTAGCACGTACTGCAAAGTAGATAAGGTTTTTAGCAAGTCTTCAGAAGTAATAAGACTTAATGACACAGATGTGATAAAAGGGTGACTGATGAAATTTGTAGTTTCATCAGTTTTAACCATGTAGATACATGGTTAAAAAGAACATAGAAGAGTATATAGCAGGGAGTCATGACAGCAAGATGGAGGACTACGTGATTCCAGCCTTCAGTTCCATCAGTCCCCTCTCCCTGCCCCACCCCCCACACACACAGCCAATGAGACAGCTACCCATGAATGAAAATAGCCCTGGGAGGACTCAGGAGTCCAATTAACAACCTCCATCAATGCAGTGGAACAAAAAATAGACAATATGCTGAAAGAATAATTGCAGAAATGGGCATACCTGAAATGCCTAGAGAAGGCTAGGGATACAAAAGAAGGGCGGGGCTATTAGTATCAGCAGTGTGGCTTATGGTACCACATGGCAGCCCCTGTGGAAGCCATGGACACCTTGCACTTTCACGGAGTCCTCTTAGTGTTTGTCAGCATGACCTCTAATGCTCTGCTCCACAGAGGATACTGGCAGCTTTCACAGCTGAGGTAACCAATAACATTGCCACTGCAGACACCCAGAGAGGGAGATGCTTTTGGGTCCCTCACCCTCACTCCCCAAGAAGGAGCCACTATTTTGCCACCCCAGGACCAGGCCACCACCCACTCAACCCAGTACATGCCCTAGCCCCTAGAGAATGACAGGAAGAAAGGAGCAAAGGACCCACAAAACAGCCAGAAAAAAATTTTTAAAAATGGCGATGGTAAGTCCTTACTTACTGTTTGCTATTTGCCAGTCAATAATTAACTTGAATGTCGGTGGATCAAATTTTCCAATTAAAAGACATAGAGTAGCTGGAAGGATTTGTTTTAAAGAAAGATCTGATAATATGCTGCCTATCAGACTCACTTCAGCTTTAAGGACATATGCACTGAAAGTGTGGAAAAAGACAGAATCCAAAAGAGGCCAGGGCTATACATATTAGACAAAATAGACTTTAGGTCCAAAATTGTAAGAAGAAACAAAGAAGGTCATTATGTAATGATAAAGGAGTCAATTTATCAAGAAGATATAACATCCATAAATATATATGCACTCAACATCATACTTCCTAAATATATAACGCAAATATTAATAGATTGGAAAGTAGAAATAGACAGGAATACAATAATAGTAGGGATTTGCAGTACCTCACTTTCAACAAGGGAGAGATCGTTCAGACAGAAATCCAATAAGGAAATGCTGAACTTGTACTACACTTTGGACCTAATGGACCTAACAGAAATGTAGAACATTCTATCCAACAGTAGCACAAAATGCATATTCTCACACATACACAGAACATTCTCCAGAGTAGATAATATGTGAGGCCATACAACGAGTCTTAACAAATTTAGGAAGATTGAAATCGTATCATTTCTGACTACAATGGTATAAGATCAGGAATCAATAACAGGAAGAATATTATAAATTCACAAAATGTGGAAATTAAACAACCTACTCCTGAACAACCAATGGCTCACTGAAGAAATCAAAAGTGAAATGAAAAAAATATTTTGAGATAAAGAAAAGGAAAAGATATACCAAAACTGATGGACTGTGACAAAAACAATACTAGGAGAGAAGAATTTATAGCAATAAGTACATACATGAAGAAAAATGAATGAGTTTAAATAAAATTTACAACTCAAGGAACAAGGAAAAATAAATCAGCCCAAGGTTAGCATAAGGTGGGAAATAAAGATCAGTGCAGAAAAAAAAATAGAGATTAGAACTATGCTAGAAAAGATCAAAGGAGAGAAGATAAAAAAAACTAAAACTGTTTTTTTGAAAAGATAAACAAAATTGGCAAACCTGTAGCTCAACTAAGAAAAAGGAGAGAGAAGACTAAAATAAAATTAGAAATGAAAAGGGAGACATTACAACAGATACCACAGAAATACAAAGGATCATAAGAAACTACTATGAACAATTATATGACATCAAATTGGGTAACCTAGAAGAAGTGGATAAATTCCTGCAATTATGTAACCTACCAAGACTGAATCATGAAGAAATAGAAAATCTGAAGTAGACTAATAATAAGGAAGGCATTTGAATCAGTAATCAAAATTTCTCATCAAAGAGAAGTCCAAGTCCTGATAACTTCACTGCTGAATACTACCAAATATTTAAAGATGAATTAATATCAATCCTTCTTAAGCTCTTCCAATAAATTGAAAAGGAGGGAGCACTTCTAAACTCATATTACAAGATTAGTGTTACCCTTATACCACAACCAGACAAGGACACTACAAGAAAAGAAAATTACAGATCAATATCCCTGATGAACATAGATGCAAAAATCCTCAACAAAATGCTATCAAACCAAATTAAACAGCACATTAAAAGGATCAAACACTATGATCAAATGAGATTTATCTTTGGCATGCAAAGATGGTTCAACATATGCATATGAATAAATGTTATACACCACATTGACGAAATGAGGAACAAGCATTATATGATCATCTCAGTAAATGAAAAAAGCATTTGACAAAATTTAACATCATTTACTGATAAAAACTCTTAACAAAATAGATATAAAAGGAATGTACTTCAATACAACAAGGGCTGTATATCACAGTTGTATGACTAACATCATACTCAGTAAGGAAAACTCTAACGTATTTCTCTAGCAAGACAAGCATACTCACTCTGACTCTCACCACTTCTATGCAACATACTGGAAGTTTTAACCAGAGCAATTAGGCAAGTGAAAGGAGTAAAAGACATCCAACTAAAAAAAGGGAGATGTAAAATTATCTCTGTTTCCAGAGGACTTGACATTATGTATAGAAAACCCTAAAGACTCCATCATAAAACTGTTAGAACTAATAAATTTAGACAAGATACAGGATATAAAATAAATATAAAAATTAGTTATGTTTTTGCACACTAACAAGAGCTATCAAAAAAGTAATTCAGAAGAAAATCCCATTTACAGTAGCATCAAAAAGAGTAAGATACCTAGGAATAAATTTAACCACGGAGATGAGAGATCTGTACACTGAAAACTATAAAACATTGATGAAAGAAATTGAAGAAGAAACAAATGGGAAGATATTTCATATTTGTGGATTAGAAGAACTAATATTGTCAGAATATACATATGATCCAAAACAATCTACAGATTCAATGCAATTTCTATCAAAATTTCAATATAATTTTTCACAGAAATAGACAGAAAAATCCTAAAATTCCTTTAGAATCATGAAAGACTCTAAATTTATAACAGAAGCAATCTTGATCAAGAAGATCAAAGCATCACATTTGCTGATTTCAAATTATATTACAAAGCTATAGTAAGCAGAACAGTATGGTAGCATAATAAAAATAGACATATAAGCAGGAGGAAGAGACCAGAAATAAACCCATGCATATACAACCAATGAATCTTTGACAAAGGCAACAAGAATACACAATGGGGACAAGGATAGTCTCTTCAACAAATAGTCTTAAGAAAACTGGATATTCACATGGAAAAGAATTAAATTGGACCATTATCTTAAATCATACACAAAAATCAACTCAAAATATATTAAAGACTGAGACATAAGACACGAAACTGTATAACTCCTAAGAGAAAATATAGGGGAAAATCTTTATAACATTTGTCTTGGCAATAATTTATTGGATATGACACCAAGTGCACAGGCAACCGAAGCAAAAATAAAGTGGGACTACATCCATTTAAAGTGTATCTGCTCAGCAAAGGAAACAACAGAGTGAAAAGGTAGCCCATGGAGTAGGAGAAAGTATTTGTAAGCCATACATAAGGGGTTAATATCCAAAATTTATAAGGAATTCATACAATTCTGTAGCAAAATACTAAGTAGCTTGATTAGAAAACGAGCCAAGGACGTAAGTAGGCATTTCGCCAAAGAAGACATGAATGTCCCGCATATGAAAAGATGTTCAACATCAATAATCATCAGGGAAATGCAAATCAAAACCATAGTGAGATATCTCTTCATACCTGCACGGGTGGCTATTATCAAAAAAGCAGAACATGTTGGCGAGGATGTGGATTGGCATCCTTGTGCACTGTAATGTAAATGGGAATGTAAAATGGTGCAACTGTTGTGGAAAACAGTGTGGAAGTTCCCCAAAAAGTTTAAACTACCATGCATTCCAGCAATCTCACTTACAGATATTTATCCAAAAGAATTGAAAACAGGACCTGGAAGAGATATTTTCAATCCTCTGTTAATTGTGGTAGCATTCACAGTAGCCAAGAAGTGGAAATAAACTAATGTCCATCAACAGATAAATGGATAAAGCAAATGTAGCTTATACATGCAATGGAATATTATTTAGCCTTAAAAAGGAGAAAATGTTGTCATTATGACAGCTGAATAAGCCTGGAGTACATTATGCTAAATGAAATAAGCCAGACACAAAAAGACAAATACTGTATCATCCAATTATATTTAGAATTTGATAAAGTTGTACTGATGGAAACAAAGTAGAAGGGTGGTTACCGGAGGGCTTGGAGTGGAAAAATAGGGAGATGTTGATCAAAGAGTACAAACTTGCGGTTATAAAATCCTTCAGTTATAGAGACCTAATGTACAGCATAGTGCCTATATTTAATAATATATACTTGAAATTTGCTAAGATAGTAGATCTTAATTTTTCTTATCAGAAAAAGTAATAGATAACTGTGAAAGTTGATGGGTATATTAACTTGATTGTGGTATTTTGCAATGTATCTATGTCAAAACATCATGTTATATACCTTGGTATATACAGTTTTTGTCAATTATACCTCAATGAAGCTGGTAGAAAGGGCGAAGAAGCTGATAATGCAGCAGGGGAAGTAGAGAGTTTTTGAGGAAAATTGGAAAGGCCAGAATGGATAAATCATGAAACATTAGAACAGAACAAATTTTAGAGATCATCTAGTCCTATTCTCTTTACAGATAAGAACACAGAGGTCCTCTAGAGATTATACAGCTGGAAAATTGAATAACAAGTGTGAAAAATACTTTTGACTTCAAGTCTTGATATTTTTCTACTGTCTCTAAAATATTACAAAATTTTAATCCATATCTTTAGAATTATTTTATTAATCATTTCAAGTTCTTTCTGGAGGTAGGCAGGACACAAATAAGTAACATTGTTTTAATCCTGTTAATACTTTAAAAATGGCATTATGTGAACATTTCATTTTTAAAATGAAGGTTTGACTGAAAACACATTATATGTTCAGTATTGCAGCCTTATAAGCATTGTTTACAAGTGAGATGTTATCTAGAAAGTGAAAATCATGAAAATTAAAATTATAATGCCAAAATTCTCCGACTCTGAAGACAGTGATACAGATACTGTTGTTTTTCTCAAACCTAGGAGAGTTGCATAATCTGTGATAGCCTCTAGCTAAAAATGGATATAGATCTTCCTATAACAAAAATATTGTAGAGTGAAAGAATGACAACTTTGGAAGAACAATCATTTTTCTCATTCACATACAAACAGTAAAAGCAATTTCTATCGTAAGTAGCCATTTATCTTCATTCCTATTCCATATGTATTTATTCATACTGTCTCATTACATTCTAGTATTAGGCCGGGTGCAGTGGCTCACACCTATAATCCCGGCACTTTTGGAGGCTGAGGTGGACGGATTGCGTGAAGCCAGGAGTTTGAGACCAGCCTGGCCAACATGGTGAAACTCCATCTTTATTAAAAATACAAAAATTAGCTGGGCATGGTGGCACATGCCTGTATTCCCAGCTTCTTGGGAGTCTGAGGCATGAGAATCATTTGAACCTGGGAAGCAGAGATTGCAGTGAGAGAAGATCATATCACTGTACTCTGGCCTGTGTGACAAAGCCAGACTCTGTCTCAAAAAAAAAAAAAAAAAAAAAAAAAATCTGGTATTGTTCAAAACCCCTTGGGTGTGTTGTGATTTTACCTTTTTGGATTTTGGATACATCAGTCACAAAATGGTTATACTTTGTAATAAAAATGGATGCTTCACAAGAATTTATATTGGCTACATTCCATCTTAAATACTTTTGCTTTAATGAACACAAAAACTATGTAATATTTTAATTCAAGAAGACTTGATCTTATTTTCTAATTTTTTCAAACTCTGCTGTAACATTTAAAAGTAACATGTATGGGCTGGGCGTGGTGGCTTATGCCTCTAATCCCAGCTCTTTGGGAGGCTGAGGCAGGTGGATCATTTGAGGTCAGCAGTTTGAGACCAGCCTAGCCAACATGGTGAGACCCTGTCTCTACTAAAAATACAAAAATTAACTGGGCGTGGTGGTGCGCACCTGTAGTCTCAGGTACTTGGGAGGCTGAGGCAGGAGAATTGCTTGAAGCCAAAAGGCAGAGGTTGTGGTGAGCCAAGATAGCATCACTGCACTCCAGCCTGGGCAACAGAATGAGACTCTATCTCGAAAATACATAAATAATTAAATAAAAATAACATGTATGGAATACAGAAATCTTTGTAGAATTTATGTAAAATCAACAGACTTTTCTTATTTTCTTTTATGTAGCTCATGAATTTCACTTAAAGCTATACATACCTATAATAATTGTACTGTTACTAAGTTGCTTAGAACTACTTAGTAGGACTCTACAGGCCTGGATGTTCTCTTTAATAAATTCAGGTTATCTAGTAATGCTTATTTCTACATTATTTCTGTTGTCCTAATGAAGTTTTCATTATGTTTTATATGTACATTTTAGTAGCTTTCTTACTAGCTAATTGTTCTGCTTCTATTTTCTCTGCATCTCTTCCAAAACACAAATTAAATGTAAGACATTGTCAATCTGCTATAACAAATTACCATAAACTGGGTGCCTTCAACAACAAACATGTATTTCTCACAGTTCTGGAGGCTAAAAACTCCAAGATCAAGGTGACAGCAGGTCCTATATGTGATGGGGGAGTGCTTCCTGGTTTTCAGATGGCTATCTTCTCACTGTATCTTCACATGGTGAAGAGGCAAGGTAAAAAAGCAAACTCTGTGCTATTTCTTATTGTAATGACATTAATCCCATAATGAGGGCTGTCCTCTAATGACCTAATTACCTCCCAAAGGCCCCATCCTCAAATGTAATCATCCTGGGGGTGGGATACAACACTTTCTTAATTCCTAGAATTTTTACTTTATAGTTATTTAAAAAGTTATTTTGGATGGTGGATGGGAGACAGAACTAGATTGCAGCTTCAACTCGGATGGAGAGAACAGTGTGTGGAGGCTTGCATCATGAATTTTTGCTCCAGAATGACTGCAGGAATAAATCGAGAAACCTGAGAGGAGCCACAGACCCTCTGAAGGAACCAGATTGCTCCTGCAAGACCCGGGAGACACCCCAAATACTGCAAAGTGGGAAAGGGAAATTGTCTGCCCCCAAATACACACCTCCACGGGGGAATCTGAAGATCTAGATTATAGGAGAAGATGCTGGCCTTACCTGGAGCTGAGTCCATTTATAGAGCCGAGTGAAATACAGGGGTAGAGGAAGCAGCAGGAAAAGCCCTGTGAGCTCACAGGGTCCCCTAGAAAGCCATATCTGCCTGGCCTCACAGGGGTCCTTCAGGAGGGTGGCCAGAAGCACTGAGAACAGGCCACAGGGAGAAGGCAATATCCAGCTGAACTTTGTAATGATTTGAAATGATCAAGAGGCCTCCTTGCCACAACTTGGAGGAGGGCATGAATCCGGTGTGCAGACTCTACAGGTGGGTAACAAGGAAAGCCATACTTGCTTTTGCAACTGGGGGGTGGGTAGCCTGGGGCAAGTTCTCAGCCCCACTTGCCCACTGCCTGGAAACAGACTCGGTGATGTTGGTGGGGGAATGGTGGGGGTGAGACTAGCCCTTCAGATTGTTTGGGAGCTGGGTGAGGCCTGTGACTCTGGCTGTCCCCCACTTCCCTGACAACCTGCATGACACTGCATAGACAGCCATAATCCTGCTAGGAACATAACTCCTTTGACCTGGGAACCTCACCCCCATCCTCCACAGCAGCTGCAGCAAGACTCACCCAAGGAGAGTCTGAGCTCAGACATACCCCCACCCAATGGTTCTTTCCCACCCACCCTGGTAACTGAAGACATATGGCATATACTCTTGAGAGTTCTAGGGCCCCACCCACCACCTGTTCCTTTCCATACTGCCACAGCTGATGCTCTCTGGAAAGCATCACCTCCCAGCAGGAGGCCAACCAGCACAAAAGTAGTGCATTAAACCACCAAAGCTAAGGAACCTCAGAGTCCATTTCATCCCCCTGCCATCTCGACCAAAACAGGTGCTGGTATTCGTGGCTGAGAAACCCAGAGATGGTTCACATCACAGGACTCTGTGTAGACAACCCCCAGTACCAGCGTGGAGCCTGGTAGACTTGCTGGGTGGCTAGATCCAGAAGACAGATAATCACTACAGCTCAGCTCTTAGGAAGCCATGTCCATAGGAAAAAGGGGAGAGTACTACATCAAGGTAATACCCCATAGGACAAAATAATCTGAACAATAGCCTTTAACCCTAGACCTTCCATCTGACAGAGCCTACCCAAATGAGAAGAAACCAGAAAATCAACTCTGGTAATATGACAAAGCAAGGTTCTTTAACACCCTCAAAAAATCACACTGGCTCACCAGCAATGGACCCAAACCAAGAAGAAATCCCTGATTTACCTGAAAAAGAATGCAAGAGGTTAGTTATTAAACTAATCAGGGAGGCACCAGAGAAAGATAAAGCTCAATGTAAGGAAATAAAAATAAAAATGGTACAAGAAGTGAAGGGATGAACATTCAGCAAAATATATAGCATAAACAGAAAAACAATCAAAACAGGAAACAGTGAACACACTTAATGAAATGCAAAATGCTCTGGAAAGTCTCAGCAATACAATGGAACAAGTAGAAGAAAGAATTCAAAGCTTGAAGATAAGATCTTCGAATTAACCCAATCCAAAAAATACAAAAAACAACAAAAAGAAAAAATGAACAAAGCCTCCAAGAAGTCTGGGATTATGTTAAATGACCAAATCTAAGAATAATTGGTGTTCCTAAGGAAGAAGAGAAATCTAAAAGTTTGGAAAACATATCTGGGAGAATAATCAAGGAAAGCTTCTTCAACCTTGCTATAGACTTAGACATTCAAATACAAGAAGCACAAAGAATACCTGGGAAATTCATCACAAAAAGATCATCGCCTAGGCATTGTCATCAAGTTACCTAAAGTTAAGATAAAGGAAAGAATCTTAAGAGCTGTGAGACAAAAGCACCAGGTAACCTATAAAGGAAAACCTATCAGATTGACAGTAGATTTCTCAGCAGAAACCCTACAAACTAGAAGGGATTGGGGCTCTATCTTCAGCCTCCTCAAATAAAAGAATTATCAGTCAAAAATTTTGCTTCCAGCAAAACTATGCTTCATATATGAAGGAAAGATACAGTCTTTTTCAGACAAACAAATGCTAAGATAATTTGCCACGACCAAGCTACCACTACAGGAACTGCTAAAAGAAGCTCTAAATCTTGAAACAAATCCTGGAAACACATCAAAACAAAACCTCTTTAAAGCATAAATCTCACAGGACCTATAAAACAAAAATACAGCTTAAAAAAACACAAAAACAAACAAAAAACAAGGTATGCAGGTAACAAATAGAAAGAGGAATGGAATGGAACCCCACATCTCAATATTAACATTGAATGTAAATGGCCTAAATCCTCCACTTAAAAGATGAAGAATTGCAGAATGGATAAGAATTCACCAGCCAACTATCTGCTGCTTTCAAGAGACTCACCTAACACATAAGGACTCATATAGATGTAAGGTAAAGGGATGGAAAAAAGCATTTCACACAAATGGGCACCAAAAGCGAGCAGGAGTAGCTATTCTTATATCAGACAAAACAAACTTTAAAGCAGCAGTTATAAAAGACAAAGAGGAACAAAATATGATGATAAAAGGCCTTGTCCAACAGGAAAATACCACAATCCTAAATATATATGCACCTAACACTGGAACTCCCAAACTTATAAAACAATTACTAATAGACCTAAGAAATGAGATAGACAGCAACACAGTAATAGTGGGGGACTTCAATACTCCACTGAGAGCACTAGACAGATCATCAAAACAGAAAGTCAACAAAGAAACAATGGGTTTAAACTATACCCTGGAACAAATGGACCTAATGGATTTATACAGAACATTTCATCTGACAACTGCAGAATATACAATCTTTTCAGCAGCACATGGAACTTTCTCTAAGATAGACCATATTATAGGCCACAAAACAAGCCTCAATAAAATTAAGAAAATTGAAATTGTATTAGGCACTCTTTCAGACCACAGTAGAATAAAACTGAAAATCAACTCCAAAAGGAACCTTCAAAATTATGCAAATACATGGAAATTAACCTGCTCCTGAATGATCATTGGGTCAAAAATGAAATCAAGATGGAAATTTAAAAAATCTTCAACCTAAATGACAATAGTGATACAACCTATCAAAACCTCTGGGATACAGCAAAGATGCTAAGAGGAAACTTCTTAACCCTAAATGCCTATCTCAAAAAGTCTGAAAGAGCACTAACAGACAATCTATGGTCACACATCAAGGAATGAGAGAAACAAGAAAAAAACCCAAACCCAGCAGAAGAAAGGAAACAACCAAGATCAGAGCAGAGCTAAATGAAATTGAAACAAACAAACAAACAAAAATACAAAAGATAGATGAAACAAAAAGCTAGTTCTTTGAAAAGGTAAATAAAACTGATAGACTATTAGCAAGATTAACCAAGAAGAGAGAAAATCCAAGTAAGCTCAATATGAAATGAAATGGGAGATATTACAACTCACACTAAAGAAATACAAAATATCATTCGAGGCTACTATGAACACCTTTACACACATAAACTAGAAAACCTAGAAGAGATGGAAAAATTCCTGGAAAGATACACCCGTGTTAGCTTAAATCAGGAAGAATTAGATACCCTGAAAAGACCAATAAGAAGCAGCAACATTGAAATGGTAATTTAAAAATTACCAACAAAAATAAGTCCAGGATGAGACAGATTCACAGCAAAATTCTGCCAGACATTCAAAGAAGAATTGGTACCGATCCTGTTGACACTATTTCACAAGATAAAGAAAGAGGGAACCCTTCTTAAATCATTCTATGAAGCCAGTATCACCTTAATACCAAAACCAGGAAAAGAAATAAGCAAAAAAGAAAACTACAGACCAATATTCCTGATGAACATAGATGCTAAAATCCTTAACAAAATACTAGCTAATCAAATCCAACAACATATTAAAAAATAATCTGCCACGATCAAGTGAGTTTCATATCAGAGATGTAGGGATGGTTTAACATATGCAAGTCAATAAATATGATATACCACATAAACAGAATTAAAAACAAAAACCACATGATTATCTCAATAGATGCAGCAAAAGCATTTGACAAAATCCAGCATCCTTTTGTGATTAAAACTCTCAGCAAAATCAGCATACAAGGGACAAATCTCAGTGTAATAAAAGCCATCTTTGACAAACTCACAGCCAACATAATACTGAATGAGAAAAAATTGAAAGCATTCCCTCTGAGAACTGGAACAAGATAAGGATGCCCACTCTCACCACTCCTCTTCCACATAGTACTGGAAGTCCTAGCCAGAGCAGTCAGACAAGAGAAGGAAATAAAGGGTATCCAAATCAGTGAAGAGAAAGTCAAACTGTTGCTATTTGCTGATGATGTGAATGTTTACCTAGAAAACCCTAAAGACTTCTCCAGAAAGCTCCTAAAACTGATAAAATAATTCAGCTAAGTTTCAGGATACAGAATTAATGTACACAAATCAGTAGCTCTTCTATACACCAACAGCAACAAAGCTGAGAATCAAATCAAGAACTCAACCCCTTTTACAATAGCTGAAAAAAATTACTTAGGAATATACCTAACTAAGGAGGTGAAAGACATCTACAAGGAAAACTACAGAACACTGCTGTTAGAAATCACAGACAACACAAACAAATGAAAACACATCCCAGGCTCATGGATGGGTAGAATCAATATTGTGAAAGTGACCATACTGCCAAGAGCAATCTACAAATTCAGTGCAATTCCCATCAAAATACCATCATCATTCTTCACAGAATTAGAAAAAAACAATTCTAAAATTTGTATGAAACCAAAAAAGTGCCTGCATAGCCAAAGCAAGACTAAGCAAACAGAACAAATCTGGAGGCATCACATTACCTGATTTCAAACTACAATATAAGGCCATAGTCACCAAAACAGCATGGTACTGGTATAAAAATAGACACAGAAACCAATGGAACAGAGTGGAGAACCCAGAAATAAACCCAAATACTTACAGCCAACTGATCTTCAACAAAGCAAACAAAAACATGAAGTGAGGAAAGGACACCCTTTTCAACAAATGATGCTGGAATAATTGGCTAGCCACATGTAGGAGAATGAAACTGGATCCTCATCTGTCACCTTACACAGAAATAAACTCAAGATGGATTAAGGACTTAAATCTAATACCTGAAACTATACAAATTCTAGAAGATAATATTGGAAAAACCCTGCTAGACACTGGCTTGGGCAAGGATTTCATGACCAAGAACACAAAAGAAAATGCAATAAAGACAAAAACAAATAGCTGGGACTTAAGTAAAGACCTTTTGCATGGCAAAGGAACAGTCAGCAAATAAACAACCCAGAGATTGGAAAAAAATTCTTCACAACCTATACATCTGACAAAGGACTAATATCCAGAATCTACAATGAGCTCAAATAAATTAACAAGGAAAAAAAAAAAACATCAAAAAGTGGCCTAAGGATATGAATACACAATTCTCAAAAGAAGATATACAAATGACCAAAAAACATGTGAAAAGATGCTCAACATCATGAAAGATCAGGGAAATGCAAATCAAAACCACATTGTAGTTATTCATACCACCTTACTTATTCATACCACCTTACTCCTGCAAGAATGGCCATAATCACAAATTCAAAAAACAGATGTTGGCATGGATGCAGTGAACAGGGAACACTTCTACATGGCTGGTGGGAATGTATACTGGTACAACCACTATGGAAAACCATGTGGAGATTCCATAAAGAACTAGAAGTAGAACTGTCATTTGATCCAGCATTTTCACTACTGGCTATCTACCCAGAGGGAAAAAAGTCATTATATGAAAAATGTACCTGCACATGCATGTTCATAGCAGCCATGGAACCAACCCACATCCACATGCCCATAAATCAATGAGTGGATAAAGAAACGGTGATATATATATATGATGGAATACTACTTAGCCATTAAAAAGAATGAATTAATGGCATTCACAGCAACCTGGATGAGGTTGGAGACTATTATTCTAAGTGATGTAACTCAGGAATGGAAAACCAAACATCGCATTTCTCACTTATAAGCGGGAGCTAAGCTATGAGGATGCAAAGGGATAAGAATGACACAATGGACTTTGGGGATTTAGGAGGAAATAATGGAAGGAGGGTGAGGGATAAAAGACTACAAATAGGGCACACTGTATACTGCTTCGATGGTGCGTGCACCAAAATCTCACAAATCACCACTAAGGAACTTACTCATGTAACCAAATACCACCTGTTCCCCAATAACCAATGGAAATGAAATATTTATTTTGAACTCATTTAGACATATATTCTTATCACATCTCACATAAAAAATAAAATATAAGTGAAATAAATTCGGTTATGGAATTCCTAAAGCTTATTCATATAAAAGTACTTTTCCTAAATCACTTTTCAATTCAGTCTTTGATGTTGGTCTTTCCACATCATATTGCTATGGTCTGAATGTCTGTGTCCCCCAAAATTGATACTTTCAAATCCTAACCCCCAAGGTATTAGGAGATAGAGCCTTTGGGAGGTGGCATTAGGTGGTAGGGCTTTGCAACCTGAACATACTAAGACAGGAAATTGGTACTGAGAAGTGGAGGTGCTGCTATAATACTTTCCTAAGAATGTGATAGTGGATTTAGGGTAGAGGCTTGCAGAGTTTTGAGGGGCATACTAGAAAAAGCATACATTGCTGTAAACAGTTTTTTGTTGTTGTTTTGAGATGGAGTTTTGCTCTTGTTGCCCAGGGTGCAGTGCAGTGACACGATCTTGGCTCACTGCAACCTCCGCCTTCTGGTTTCAAGTGATTCTTCTGCCTCAACCTCCCAGGTAGCCAGGATTACAGGCACTCACCACCATGCCTGGCTAATTTTTGTATTTTTAGTAGAGATGGGGTTTCACTGTGTTGGTCAGGCTGGTCTCTAACTCCTGACCTTGTGATCTGCCTGCCTTAGCCTCCCAAAGTGCTGGAATTACAGACATGAGTCACCCTGCCCGGCCAGCAGAATGTTAAGGATGATTGTGGTGAAGGCCCAGAAAGAAAAGAGGAGTGCAGTAGAGAATGTCTCAATCTTCTTAAACACTGCCTAAGTAATCCTGAAGAGAATGTTGGTAGAAATATAGACATTAAAGGCCATTTTAGTGGGAGACCATTTCAGATGGAAATGAGGACCATATCATAAAGCAATGGAGCAAAGGCCATCCTTGTTATCATGTGGCAAAGAACTTGGCTTAATTGTGTTCATATTCTAGTGTTTTGTGGAAGGTAGAACTGTGAGTGATTAAATTGAATATTTGACTGAGGGAAATATCTGAGCAAAGTGTTGAAGCTGTGGCTTGGCTCTTCTTGACTGCTAATAGTAAAGTATAAGAGGAGAGAAATGATTTAAAGATGGAATTGTTGATCAAAAGAGAAGCAGTGCTTAAGGATTTGGAAACTTCTCAGCCTATACATATAGTGAAGAATGAGAAAGCATGTTCAGGAGAGAACATGAAGGGTGTAGCTATGACCATCTGATAAATTAGCAATCTCAACAGAAGCCAAGATCTACTATCCAAGAAAATGGCAGAATGACCCTGAAGAAAATTCAGAAGTCATCAGAGTTCTTGAAATGCTTTCATAGTGACTGTTGTCCAGTCATAGCATGAGAAAACCATATCTGTGCACTTTTGAGTGTGCTTATACTTTAAATTATCAAGTGTATTCATGTACAGGCAATGACAACTACATAATGACTTTGAGAGGATATTGACTGGAAGATACAGTGTGGCTGCTGAGATGTTTAATGTAAAAAATATGTGCCTTGGAAATTACGAAGTATCTTATTTTTTGTAATACTCTTAAACAGACAATGACTCCTCTTTGCTTCCAGGATAATAATGTCTATTAACCTAACATGGTAAATAAGATGCTTCTGAGGCTTTTCCACCCTCATCTGCTATGACGTTTGCTTCCCTTAAAAAGTGTTCTAACAGCTGAGCTCAATATTTTTGTACATGCTGTGCATCATTATACATGCATGTATGTTTTCATGGAATTTCCTTTCCTTTTCTTTCTTTCTTTTTCTTTCTTTTTTTTTTTTTTTTTTGACAGACAAGATCTTGGTCTGTTACCCAGGCTACACTGCAGTGACATGATCATAGCTCACTGCAGCTTCCAACTCCTGAGCTGAAGCAATCCTTATGCCTCCACCTTCTGAATAGTGGGAATACAGGTGTGCCCCGTAGCACCCAGCTAATTTAATTATTTTTGGTAGAGATCGAGTCTTACTATGTTGCCCAGACTGGTCTCAAACTCCTGGGTACAAGTGATCCTCTCACCTTGGCCTTCCAAAATGTTGAGATTACAGGCCTGAGCCATTGCACCTGGCGAGTTTCCTCTTATGTGCTCCTTTGCTCCTTCACCTCGCTAAAGTGAACTACTTATCTTTTCATGTTCAGCTGCTCCATGCATCCTTCATGGAGCCTTCTTATTTTAAGAAAATTATTTTCTCATTTGTGTTCTCCTAGGTATCTGTGCATCTAACATTTATCACACTGTACTGCATTTATCAACTATTTTATGGAACTTAGTATCTATGTTCTGAGTCAAGAACGGGGATTGTTTCTTGTTCATCTTTTGTTCACAGTGTCTAACATTTAATAGGAACTCAATATTTGAATTGATGTTTAAAGTCATCCATTTATTCAAAAAATATTGAGTATCTATAGTGTGCAAAATAATATGCTAGGAGTTCAATATAGGGTAATAAGTAATACTCTTATTATCCCCAGGTAAGGGATCAGAGATTTTGAGTGGTTAACTAATTTGCCTAGTAAAGAGTGGTAGAGTTGTCTGGCTGAAAATTGAGTGTCCATAACCATTCATATCCATTTCCTTGTACTTAAGGCTTTATAATTTTAAATAGCCATTCTGTGTTTTCTATTTTTAAAATTTAATATTTTGGTTTTCTGCATTTTCTAGTTCAATATAAGTAAGTTATGAAATAAAAATTTAGAAACAAAAGTTGAATGAAGCAAATATTGTACTGAGCAGAGCTTTGCATTTGTCAATGTCTTTATAAACTAATTCTGATCTACTTAGGTATGATTATATTGGGATCCCTTCAAAGGCTCTAGCATTCTTGTGACCACATTCACTTCCTCATTGTCATTTGCATCTTATATGTGGCAGGAATTTTGAAAACCAGCAAAGTGTTGGAGAAAATGTAATGGAATCAATGAGAATCTGGTTTGAAAAGAATAAGCATTTTATGATCTATATTCTAAATTCTATTAGCCTGGATAAAACATATCAAATCTAAAATACCAAGAGGTTTAAGTTAGATGCAATTGAAAATGAGTATCACTAAGTAATAATGACATTTTCTTAGTGTTAGTTTATCTTCTCAGTATTATCCACTATGAGACCCAACTTCCTAAGAAAATCTGAAAACCTTATCTAGCATTTAAAAGTAATCTTTTAATCCCCTTAACATTTTATAATAGACTGTCATAATGAATTTTCATAAGCTTTCCATTGATGTGGTGCCACAAACTTTCCCCTTTATAGCAATCCATTGGCTGCAAGTTGGACAAAATGCTAAGTGATTGAGTGACAGTAATTACTTTCTTCTTTCTGTCGTCTCTCTCATACTTCATTATTTGCATTATTAATATTGTCAAGTTTTTCTGTTTCTTTTTAGAAATTTTTTAATGTAACTTTATTTTCTGAGGAATAATCTAGATAATATATTCTATAAACTTGTTTAGTTAGTTAAATGTAACTCCAATGCATTGCATTATAGTAAGTGTAAATGAATAACTGAAAGGCACATTTGTGAAACCCTCTTAAGTTATGGCATCTCCCACCTTTTCAGCAGGAGACCTCACATATGACCAGCTTACATATGGTCTTAGTGAAAATTGCAGTGTCAATTTCATAGTAAGTATTAGTAAAGCCTATTTTTTCTTACTTATTAAATAAAAATAAATAGAATGTCCTTGAATGAACTTGTTATTGATAATCTCATTGTTTCTAGATCTGTGCCCCAACTATTTTCCCTCAGCTCAGTTGTTCATGCAGGTATCTGCTTTAGACTTAGAATTTTCTGAATCTCTTTTGGTACAGGGAAGGACATCTGAAAGAAAGGAATACAGAGCCCAGAAATAGATTCATGTGCACATATGTGAATTAGGATAAATGCCATTTCAGACCAATTACTAAAAGATGAAGAATTAAATAAATATTATTTGGATCATTGGTTAACTACTTAGACAAAAAGTAGAGTCTTCCATCTTATTCATTCACAAACACAGAAAATATTCCAGATATTCCAGATGGCTTAATTTTTTCTTTTTCTCTTTCTCTTTCTCTTTCTTTCTTTCTCTCTCTCTCTCTTTCTTTCTTGACAGAGTCTCTCTCTCTCTCTCTTTCTTTCTTGACAGAGTCTCACTTTGTCGCCCAGGCTGGAGTGCAATGATGAATCTTGGCTCACTGCAACCTCCACCTCTCTGGTTCAAGCGATTCTCCTGCCTCAGCTAATCTCGAACTCCTGGCCTCAAACGATTCACCAACCTCGGCCCCCCAAAGTGCTGGGATTATAGGCATGAGCAACCACACCCGGCCGCTATTTCATCCCTTTCTGTCACCATCCTTATTCAATGAATACCTTTAGGTGTAGTAAATAATGATGGCAAAGAAACTGGAAAACATATGGAAAAAAAATCTAAATGAACATTGTAGAAAACACACAAGTGATAATTATGACTAATTTTGAGGTATAAATGCCAAATAGAACTATGATGCTGGAAAGAAATGAGCTAAAGGCACAAAGGTCATCTGAATTAAAGCATTCTGTTATTTTGAAGAAGGTAGAGACACTGATTAATTTATACCTTGTTAAATCACATATTAAGGGTAACTATTAAAGTAATAAAAATAACATAAACTTGTGAAAACCAGTATAGAGAAGAAAAATATTAATTTGTTTTAATACAAGTTAGGAAAAGAAAAAAGAAGTAAAGAAATAGCATAGTAAATAAAAGGTGCACAAAAATGCAAGTATGTCAGTGTCAAAGTAAATGAACTAAAATCACTGGTTAGCAGATCATATCTTAGATTGGATAAAAATGCAAATCCCAACAATATACTGTATACAGGAGACAGAGACAAAGAAATCCATAATATTAGAAAGGGTAAAAGTAAAGGGATGGTAAGAGTTATAACTAGGACCAAGCCAATCATAAACGTAACTACTATCTTAATTGCTATGTTAATAGTGGACCAAGTAGTTTGGTCCACTAATTAAGTTAGTAGATTGGCAAAGAACATTATTAGGGATAAATTGCATCATTACATAACATGAGGAAGAATTCACCAGCAAGATGTCACAAATCTGAACATGTGTATATTTAATAAGCAAAGAAACCTGACAAAATTACAGGATAAATGGACAAATCCACAATTACTATGGGAGATTTTAACATAACCCTTTAAGTAATTAATATATCAACCAATTAGTATGGATAGAGAAAATTAACCCCACAATCATAAAATTTTATTTGTAATGGTTGATACAAAGCTTGGTATAATGATTAAATGTACACCTTGCACCCAACAATTGAAAACTACACATCCTTTTTTTGCACACATATAACATTCACAAGTATTGTTAAGTAGGGCCACAAAACAAAACAAATGCCAAAAAAATCAATATCACACAGATTATATTCTCTAACCAAAATACAATTACATTAAAATTCAATAATAAAAACTCTTAAATACCCCTACCTTCTGAATTTTTTGAATTAAGTAACTCATGGGTAAAAGATGAATAGAAACCGCGTGCTTAAAACTAAATACTAAAACAATACTGGGAGAGGAATGTATAACCTTGAATGCTCATAGTAGAAGAGACTGCAAATATATTAACTAAGCATCAACTCAAGAAGAGAAAAATAAGAGCAACAAAGAATGTCCAAAGAAAATAAAAGGAAATAAAGAATTAAGAAAAGTGCAGCTATTCATTAACTAGAATTCAAAAAAATGAGGGGACTCAAATTCTGGTTGTTTAATAAACTCTGAGAAGATAAATGAAGGAAAAAAAGAGAAGGCATAAACTTCAAAGTGAAAGAGAGAAATATAATGAGAAATATAATAGATATACTAAAATTCATAAAATTTATGTTAAAATTAGACAATTCCTCCCTTAGGCAAACTTTCCCAAAACGGGGGAACGTTTTTTACTTCACTTAATGAAGTAACTTTATAATCTTCATATGGAAACCAAACAAAGACAAAAGGAGAAATAACAGACAAATCTTATTTATACACACGTAAAAAATATTAATTATTAATAAATGAAATACAGCACTGTATATTAAAAACTTATGAGGCATAACCAGGTAGGGATTATCCAGAATACAAGCATAGTTTATTATTCAAAAAATCCATGAATATAATATACCCAATTAATATGTTTTAAAAGAAAAACCATATATTTATCTCAGTATATGCTAAAAAGAATTTAATGAAATTAAACATCACGTTATGATTAATATCAATAAAAAAAATCCTTTTGGTAGGCCGGTAATAGAAGGAAAACAACTTTCTGTAACCTTTTAATGGTCTCTACAAAAACCATACTCCCAACATAACAGTCAAACATTCAAAGCATTCTCTTTAAAATTAGATAAAGAAATCTACTATCATGGCTTCTAGTCAATGTTATATCTGTTTTAGCCAGCATAGTAAGACAACATATGAAGATTGGAACTAATCAAGCAAAAAAAGCTGTTACACACACACACACACACACACACACACACACTTGATGTGAAGTGAAAGTTTAGGAAAGGACAGGGACTCTGTGAGTAACACATAACCTGGCTCCAAAGTCTAACCTCAGTCAGTTCTGCTTTACTGACTGGTGACCCAGAGAGTAGAGAAAAAATTTATTCACTTCAGTTGCAATCCACATTGCAGTTTTGCTCCTTATGCATTTTCTCATCAATTAAAGAATTAAACACATTAAAACAAATATCATTAGTAAAAGTTTATATCTTCTGCTAGATTTGATTCTGTTTTTAGACTTTTTCACTTTCAGTATGAAAAACAGTGTTACACTGAATGTTTTTGGTCTTCGTATGTATTGGTTCGTCTTTTTAAAATGTATTTTATTACATTTGCATGAGTGGGATTAATAGGTCAAAATTTTTGAACTGTGGCTATTGAAATACATTGACAAATTTCTAAAGCAATTTGCCGTGGTCCTGGTAAGGTATATGACAAATATTAGTAAGTCAGCTTCTAAATATATGATTAATTTATAAATTAAAGGATTCGTTAAATGGTGCTTATACTTGGATAGTAGTGTTTTACTAATTCGTGTATATGGTACATCAGTCTTTTTATTTTTAAGAAATAGACTTTGTATTGCAAAATAAGTTGCCAATACTTAGTTTTACTTGTATTTTATTTATGTTTATTTATTACTATATACATTGTTATTGAAACCAGAATTTGGGGGCTTTGTTACACAATTCAAACTTTTTATATGTTTACAATTTTTCTAACAAAAAAGCTCTGAGAAATTTGATTAATAATGAATAAAAGCTGAAACTGTATAAGAAAGAGATTAATTTTTAAAAAATCTTGCATTTTTGTATGTTGAAATATTTTGCTGCATTTGATTTCCTGAGACAGAAGAAGAAAAGGATCATTTAGTCATGCTGTATATATACTCAAGAGGCAGTACAAACTAATGGGTAAGATAACAAACTTAGAATCAAACTGCCGGCATTTAAATTCCAGCTCTACTGTGTATCAGCTCCAGGACCTGAGACAAATTGCTTTACATTTCTTAGCTTCAGTTTTGTCTGTAAAAATGGGCCTAATAAGGTTGTTGGGAAGACTATATGAGCCATGTGTATAAAGCACTTAGAATAATACCTGGTCCCTAGTCAGCATTCAATAAGGCTTAGCTGTTATCATGGGAAAATGTACTTGTTATATACCAGACATGTGCTATATATTAGGTTAACAGAAACTATAGTCAACCTCTACTACTCTTTGGTTCCATCATATTTTTCTTATTTTTAATTTTGGTGCATTTTATGCTCAGAGTGATCGTCGTTTCTATTTTGTTCCTTTGTTTCTAGGTAGGTGGAAACAATGTGTTCAACATATGTAGTCTTTATAGGATAGAGAGGGGATGGGCATGGAAGATATCAAAGAGGAATTTCTCTGATTTTGGTTTGAATTTTCTCTCCTTATACTCTTGAATCCTCATTTTGTTATTTTCCTCTTTCTTGTTTTCCAGATTAAATGCCTTAATGGATAAAGAAAAATTGGATGGTAAGATTGATTATTGTAACTGTGCAATGGATTCCTCAGTGGAAAACATGTATGTAAACAAAGTGTGGGTTCAATGTGAGAATGAAAATTGTTTGAAATGGAGATTGTTGTCAAGTGAGGATGCAGCCAAAGTTGATCATGATGAACCATGGTACTGCTTCATGAACACTGATTCAAGATATAATAACTGCTCACTTTCTGAAGAAGACTTCCCTGAAGAGTCTCAGCTTCATCAGTGTGGATTTAAGATTGTCTATTCACAGCTCCCTCTTGGAAGCCTGGTTTTGGTAAAATTACAGAATTGGCCAAGGTAAGGTTTGCGTTGTTTTATGACTTTTGAGGTATAGTCTTGCCAGGTTTATGAATATTAAAAATCTTTTTGAAGAGTCAACATTTTTCTTTTGTCTACTTGTTTCTTGATTTCTTATCATTGTTCTTTTCTATACTTCTTTGGATTTTTTTTTTCTAGCTTTTTAAATGGGAAAGTTAGGTAACTGAATTCAAATCTTATTTTCTTCCCAATATAGGCAATTAAAGCTATAAATTTCTCTTCAAGTAGTGTTGTAGCTTCATCATACAAATTTTGATATACTATGTTTTATTATTCATTTTGAAATATTTACTGATTTTCTTTGTCGTTTCCTTTTTGAAATGGGTTATTTAGAAGTGTGTCTTTAAATTACCAAATATTGGGGAATTTTAATGTATCTTATTGCATTCTAATTTAAATCTGTTATAATCAGTTTCACAGATTCTTATTGTATGGCCCACCGTACCTTCTTGTGGCATATATTATTGATATTTCATAGTCATTTGAAAAGAATGTATTCTGTAATTGTTACCTAGATACCTAAAATATTTTTTCTTTAGATTTATGTTGATTTATTATATTCCAATATTTCCCATTCTGGGTTGGTTTTCCCAAGTATGCAGTGTGCACTTTCATCATATAACTTCAAGTCTTATTTTTAGCTGAGGTTTATTAAATTATAACCTATTATATTTGTTGTGTTGCATTGCTTTGATTTTCTTATTTTAGGATTCTGATATTACTTATGGTGGATGTTTGTCCATCTTTTGTATTACCTTTTCTTGAACTGTGTTTATCTTTTCAATTTTTTAAAATTTCTTTTTTTTTCTGAAGGTATATAAATTGCTTTTGTTTCTTCTGGTTTAGTCTTTTTTGTCAAAATCACAAAAATAAATTCATTAATTATGTTTCTTCTCTTTTCAAATCTTTTTCTTTTAATTGTAATTTTTTAGGTTCAGGGATACATATGCAGGTTTGTTGTATAGGTACACTTGTTTGATGGGGGTTTGTGGTGAAGATTATTTCATCACCCAGGTATTAAGCCTAGTATTCCTTAGTTATTTTTCCTAATCCTCTCCTTCCTCCCACCTTCCACCCTCTGGTAGGCCCTAGTGTCTGTTATTCCCTCCTACATGTCCATGTGTTCTCATCATCAAATCTTTTTCTCTAATCACTTACTTTATTTTTTTTAGTTTTTCTAATTATAATTTATGTTGCTTTTTTTCATTACTTGCATTATTTTCTTAATTTCTATTATCTCAATTTGAACTTTCAGGTACAATTTTGATCTTTGTAAGGCCATGCCTCTGAGATAAGCTTTCACTTTTTGGTAGGGCATTTACCATAACATCTTTATATTAGATTCTGCTATAATCTTTTCTTCCTGAGTACTTTTATATGAAATGGCTTCTTATTTGTTCAGAAGGCAAGAGGGAGTAATACGTTTTTTTCAGTTCATTTTCTCTCTGTTCAGATTGGTTTATTCCTATTGTTCTCTTTTTAAGTTCACTGATTCTTTTCTCTGTTATATTCATACTGTATTGAAAGTATCCATTGAGCTTTTAAAAATATTGTATTTTCAATTCTAAAATGTTCATTTAGTTCTTTATATTTCCTATTTGTTTACTAGACTTTATATTCTTTTCATTTTGGATCTTATTTAAACCTATTTAGCAGGCTGCTTTTGCTACTACATCAGCAGGATATATGGGAGCACCTCTTTGTTACTCCCACATGGGAGTAAGAGTCGAGGTTCTCCACTCAGCCTCTATTGATTTCCAAGGGAGGGAAGAGTGCCTCATTTCCACTGGGCGGAGGAGAGAGTTCAAGCTCCCCACTCACAACCCTAGCTAGTAGGGGTAGGACGAACTTTTCATTGTTGCCAGGTGAACTTCATTGACACCATAGGGGGAGGGTCTTGTTAACACTGGAAGGTGGTAAAAATCTCGGCTTCCAGCTAAGCCTTTTCTGCCACCACCTGAGCAGGAAGGGTGCTCCATTATTACTGGGTGATTTGCAGTCCAGGCTCACCATTGGCCTTTGGTATTGGGGTAAATGTGGAGGCCATATATTTTCCATGACGTTTTTCTGGGATAGAGCAGTTATTCTGTATAAGTTTTCTGTCTTGCTCGGCTCCCCCTATCCTGGTCCTTTGGCTAAAAAGAGCAGGCTTCACTGGAGCTTTTTTTCTTTGTCTGGTTGCACTCACCGGTGTTTCTGGGTTACTGACTTCTTCAGTACCCAGCTGAGGAATATAAAGTGGCAAGAAACTCACTGCCATGTCATTCCTCAAGTCACAGGATCCCTAGCTAGTCTATCATTTTCTCTGTGACTTTGAGAATGTTTTTATGTTTTTTTCATATATAACATGCAGATTTTTTGATAGAAGGAGAAATACAAATGAATCTACTTCTTGTTCAGAACCATACGTTAGAGAATAGTTTCTGTTTGTTTTTTAGCTTGTTACCCCCCTACTTCAAAGTTCCAGAGCCCTTATTTTATTGTTTTCTCAAAGTATCAAAAATATGGCCTGTTCTTAAATTTCCTAGGTTTTTCTCTCCCTCATGTTTACTTTTAAATTTTTTTTTTATTATTATTATACTTTAAGTTCTAGGGTACATGTGGATAACGTGCAGGTTTGTTACATATGTATACTTGTGCCATGTTGGCATGCTGCACCCATCAACTCATCAGCACCCATCAACTCATCATTTACATCAGGTATAACTCCCAATGCAATACCTCCCCCCCCTCCTCCCCATGATAGGCCCCGGTGTATGATGTTCCCCTTCCCGAGTCCAAGTGATCTCATTGTTCAGTTCCCACCTATGAGTGAGAACATGCGGTGTTTGGTTTTCTGTTCTTGCGATAGTTTGCTGAGAATGATGGTTTCTAGCTGCATCCATGTCCCTACAAAGGACACAAACTCATCGATTTTAATGGCTGCATAGTATTCCATGGTGTATATGTGCCACATTTTCTTAATCCAGTCTGTCACTGATGGACATTTGGGTTGATTCCAAGTCTTTGCTATTGTGAATAGTGCCGCAATAAACATACGTGTGCATGTGTCTTTATAGCAGCATGATTTATAATCCTTTGGGTATATACCCAGTAATGGGATGGCTGGGTCATATGGTACTTCTAGTTCTAGATCCTTGAGGAATCACCATACTGTTTTCCATAATGGTTGAACTAGTTTACAGTCCCACCAACAGTGTAAAAGTGTTCCTATTTCTCCACATCCTCTTCAGCACCTGTTGTTTCCTGACTTTTTAATGATTGCCATTCTAACTGGTGTGAGATGGTATCTCATTGTGGTTTCGTATTTGCATTTCTCTGATGGCCAGTGATGATGAGCATTTTTTCATGTGTCTGTTGGCTGTATTAATGTCTTCTTTTGAGAACTGTCTGTTCATATCCTTTGCCTACTTTTTGATGGGGTTGTTTGTTTTTTTCTTGTAAATTTGTTTGAGTTCTTTCATTTTTATTTATTTTAATTAATTGACTTTATTTAGGTTTGCAGAAAAATGGAATGGAAAGTATGGAGAGTTTCCCCATATCCCCTTCTCCCTCTGACACCCACGGTTGCCCCACCATCAACATCCCACACTGGTGTGGTACATTTGTTATAATCTAGGAAATAGCATTCACTCATCATTATCAATTAAGACCATAGTTTACTTTAGGATTCATTCTTTGTGTTATATATTCTGTGGGTTTTAACAAATGTATAATGACATGTGTCCACCATTATAGAATAGTTTTATTGGCCTAAAAATTCTCTGTGTTTCTCCTATTTACCCTTCCATTCATCCAAACTCTTGGTGACCATTTATCTTTTTACCATCTTCATAGTATTGTATTTTCTAGAGTGCCATATAGTTGGGATTGTATAGTATTTAGCCTTTTCAGACTATCTTCTTTTTTTAGTAATATGCATTTACGTGTCTTCCATGTCCTTTTATGGCTTGATTACGCATGTATTTTTGCAACTGAATGATATTCCATTATCTATACGTAGGACAACTTATCTATCCATTCACCTACTGAAGGAGATCTTGGTTACTTCCAAGTTTTGGCAATTATGAATAAAGCTTCTATACATCCATGTGCAGGCTTCTATGTGGACCTGTTTTCAGTTCCTTTGGGTAAATACCAAGAAGTGCAGTTGCTGGCAGTTTGCTATGAGTATGTGTGTTGTTGTTTGTTTTTTAAGAAAATGCTAAACTGTCTTCCAAAGTGGCTGTATTATTTTGCATTCCCAACAATGTTGCTTCACCTCCTTGCCAGCATTTGGTGTTACCTGGATTTTGGCCATTCTAATAGGTGTGTAGTGGTATTTCATTGTTTTAATTTGTATTTTCCTAAGGACATATGCTTTTGAGTATCTTTTTATATGCTTATTTGCCATCTTGTGTATCTTCTTTGGTAGGGTGCCTGTTAAGATTTTTTGCCCATTTTAAAATCTGGTTGTTCATTTTCTTATTGTAAAGTTTGAAGAGGTCTTTGTATATTTTGGATATCACAGTCTTATCAGATATATATTTTGCAAATATTTTCTCCCACTCTGTGGCTTGTCATCTTATTCTTTTGACATTGACTTTTGCAGAGCAGATTTTTTTTATTTTAATGAACTCCACTTTATCATTCTTTTCTGTCATGGTTGGTGCCTTTGATGTTATATCCCCCCTTTTATTTGTATCTTCTTTTTCCTTTGTTTCTTATTGATCCTGTCCTCTTCAGTTTAGGTTTTGCTCCCAGTAGTTTCTCATTCTGTGAACTTTTTTAAAAAATTTTATTTAATTTAATTTTTTTTTTTTTTTTTGAGACAGAATCTCACTCTGTTGCCCAGGCTGGAGTGCAGTGGCGCAATCTGGGTTCACTGCAAGGTCTGCCTCCTGGGTTCATACCATTCTCCTGCCTCAGCCTCCCAAGTAACTGGGACTACAGGCACCTGCCAATACACCTGGCTAATTTTTTGTATTTTTAATAGAGACGGGGTTTCGCCATGTTAGCCAGGATGGTCTCGATCTCCTGACCTCATGATCAGCCTGCCTTGGCCTCCCAAAGTGCTGGGATTACAGGTGTGAGCCACCGCGCCCGGCCCCTGTGAACTTTTATCTTGGAATGGATCTTGGTTGGTTGGTTCGTAGGGCCCACACTTTTCCAACACTTTCAGATTTTGTTGCAATCCATCTCACAGTTTTGGCTGCTGTTCTTAGTTCAACTTGCTGCACTTTCCTGTCAATGCTTGTTGCAAGTTTGAAGTCCTCATTCCTCCTCCTCCCACCCTCCTTCCTCTCAAATAGATGCTAATATTATGTGGGGGTCATACAATTTTTAGTAGTTTGTGCCCATTTGCTCCTATTTTGGTGTTCATGTGGGTAGGTTACCACTTAGTTTCATTATAGGTGGTGTGCGTCAGGTTTGGTTTTGCTATTATAGTTGCCCTACCTGTATTGATGGGGAAATTTCAGGATATTCTAAAACTATACCACCATTACTGCTATCTTTCCGGAATCCCTTACTATTTTACATTGCATTTTTCAACATAACATTCTTAAATGTATATTCTAGCTCACTACCTTGTTTTCATTCATGTTCAACTATTCTCCATGAAGAAAATAGGATTTTGGCTTTCATAGAGAGACTATGGTGGTCTTATTCCCCCCACTCCACACACACACACAGCCTTTAAATCAATACCTAGATGTATGTTCTTGCTCTATCACTTATGGTTATGGCTGAATTATGTTCTCTTAAAATTCATATGTTGAAGTCTCTAACCCCCAGTAGCTCAGAATGCGACCATATTTGCAGATATGATTCTTAGAGAGGTAATTAAATGAAAATGAGACCAAAGTAAGATGGACCCTAATCCAATATGACTGGCCTCCTTATAAGAAGAGGAGATTAGAACCCAAGATGTGCACAGAAGAAAGACCATGTAAGGACACAGAAAGAAGGTGGACGTCTGTAAGCCAAGGAGAGGGGTTTCAGAAGAAACCAAACATGTCAACATATTAGTCTTAGATGTTAATCCCCCACAACTATGAAAAAATAAATTTCTATTGTTTAAGCCACCCAGTCTGTGGTATTTTGTTATGGCAGCCCTAGCAAACTAATGTGCTTACTATCTTTGCACATATGGGAAATCTAGAAAAATGTGGCCTTTGTTACTGAGGGCTTTTCTAAAGATCAAATGTGATAATGTTGTTTAAAAATTATATTGTTAATCGGCTTCCATGTAATAATTTAGAAGGGACATCAAGAGGAAATAGTCACGTAAGAAAAAATGTTTTAAAAGACACGAATATGAACACTTATTTTATGAGAACTTATGAAGGTATTTGTAGTCCCACATAATTTTTCTTATTTCTAATTAACATTTTGAAAGCACAGTGTTTGTTTCCTCTAATGAAAATTCTGAAGTTTTAATTCTAGCTAAAAAAAAATTGATTTTTTTTGTCACTGTATCTGAAATACTGAGTTAGAAATTTGATTAAAACTTTTCTTTTGAAGTATTGTGCTGGTCACTGAGGCTTAAGACTTAAAAATGAAACATGTTTTACCCCAGTCCCTCAATTATCTCTAATCTATGATTAGGGACATCAAAATGCCCAAAAAATACAGCTCTATCTACCTTCTTATTTACTGGAGAGTAGAATGCATCTGACTAAGTTGTCACATATATTCCTCTTTATAAACTAAGTTGAGCACACAAAATACAGATTAAGAAACTCAAATCTACTTGTATTGCTTATTCAGTAGCACAAATATATAGAAAGATAATAACAGGATAAATTACAATAGGGAAATATAAAGATAGAATTAACCTACTAGAAACAAATATTAGTTCTTAATTAAGCAATGTCATAGATGTTGAAGTTCCAAGTGGAAAGATTAGCTGCTGGCCCCAGAGATACCTAGTGGTGTAGCATTATCTGTGTCAGTTCTCTTTAGCCTATGGCCTTACATGTAGCTTCTAAGGCTCAGAAACTCAATCTTGTCAACATATCAGAGTAATTCTTTCTCAAAAAAGTTGACTATAATAAAGCTAGCTAGAGACTGATACAGAATCTAGAACTGCTTTGTATCTATATAATAAAAACAAATAATTGTCAAGAGAATAGCACTTTCTTTTCCTATGTGCAGATTCCAGGAATAATCAAATTATAACAGTTATATTTACTTCTACATTCTGGCACAGCATATATTTATGTTATAAAAGTATATATGTAGGCCAGGTGCGGTGACTCACGCCTGTAATCCCAGCACTTTGGGAGGCCAAGGCAGGAGGACCACCTGAGGTTGGGAGTTCGAGACCAGCCTGACCAACATGGAGAAACCCTGTCTCTACTAAAATTTCAAAATTAGCTGGGCATGGTGGTGCATGCCTGTAATCCCAGCAACTCTGGAGGCTGAGGCAGGAGAATCGCTTGAACCCAGGAGGTAGAGGTTGCAGTGAGCCAAGATAGCCCTATTGCACTCCAGCCTGGGCAACAAGAGCAAAACTCCATCTCAAAAAAATTATATATATATATGTGTGTGTGTGTGTGTGTGTGTATGTAGCATTTTGCCTTTGGGTTGTGCCTTTATATATTAGGATATGGAAACATCTGCATGTACTAGAAAGATAAAACTCTCCACAGTGTTCAAGCAGCCTTGTTTTTAAGAAAATTGATCATACACTATTGTATTTGGCTAGAAAGAGTCTGGACTCTTTAGAGAAAAAAATAGTGCATATCTCACTTAATTCAGGAAGATATATCATGAAGCAGAAGCTAGGCTCTGTTACGGTAACTACTTCAGGAATATTTACACAGATATTTGACAAAGCTCTGTCAAAAATATGAAAATTAATTTATAGAAAATATATTTGCATTCTATTATAGTCCAGTTTGGTAATAAAATATGACTTTAAGTTAACAAAGCAATCAAGTGATACTTTTTAGACACAGTATATAAATTGATAAATTGAGATTTCTACTAGATCCTTTTAGTATTATAAATTATTAATTGATTACTTTTCATTTGCATTATTTTGCATATGAATTAATATACTCATAATGTGTGTGTCTGAAAGGAAAACTTCCCTTTTCCATCAGCCCCTGCAATTAGGTACAGTTCAGAGAGTTCTTGGCAAATATAACATTTAGTCATGATTCCAACTCATCCATTTTGTTTCCAACAGTTTAGGGAAAAGCCCCAAGTAAAGTTTGCTCTCCACTTATACATCCAAACCACTATTTAAACATGAAGTCATGTATTTCTAATTGGCTACGTGGCACCTGAAACCATGATTAAACTTCAACTTCTATGGGGGCAATAATTATCTTATTAAAGATCATTTCTACTGGATAACAAATATGTAAAACATGAGTTTTTTCCTGATACATTGGCATTCCCTTGAGCTTACTTTTCCTGTCAAAATTTGCCCTTTCCTCTAATGGATTTCAATGACTGGTATCTATTTGATTTTGTTGCATTTGTGCATTTTACTTCTCACCACCCACAGATTCTAAAATTGATCATACACTTTTCTTGTAATTCTGCTAACTTTCCATTGGGTTGCCCACTCTTCTTCTTTCCATCATTAAATCTCCTGATAATGCTTCAGAATTTCTCATCCCAGTAGAAGGAAAAATAGAGAAATGGAAGTGCAGAATGCATTATCATGGTTGACAGTGTCTGAACTCAGAATGAGGTCAGCGTAAGGGCAAAAAGTGGACATCAGCTTTCTTCAAACACCTCAAGTCAGAAAAGATGATGAATGTAGGAGATAAGGAGAAGTAATCGTGTTTTCTACATCTATTGTCTCTGCTCAGCTTTTCCTTTAGTTTAGCACATTCATTTTTAACTGTGATATACAGACTAAGAGTCAATTTCCCTCTGTCTCATGAAGAAATACTGAAGTGCCCCATTTATTTGGACATGTGACAATATCTTTCACAATTTGTCTTTAGATCGGCATGCAAGATTTTCTATGATTTAATATGTTTAAATATGAACAGAAGCTTTTTCTTTCATTAGCATCTAATTCTTTTTGAGAGTCATCTCTGTTTTTATTTATATTTATAAAGTAATAATTTAAAATGAATACTCTTAGACCCAATAGAGATGTGATTTATCAAAGACTATCAAAATAGCCACTCATGTTATATATAATAACTGCAAAATACTTCCCACTTTTATGACTTAAGTGTGAGAAATCTTGAGACTATTTTATGCTACTTTTAATTTGATATTGCTTGACAATAATCCTTTGAGAAATTTTAAATCACCAACTATTAAATATAAACCTCTTACATTTTACAGTTTTAGCACTGTAATGTAGCAATTATGGATTGGTTGCTTTTAAAATAGATGTTAATTAGGTTGAAACACCCATTGTTCCTAAATTTCTGTTAAGTTGGTGTCTCCATTGCTGCTGCCATGGAGTCTCCATTTCTGCTTCTTAGTGAGATCTTCCTTTGAGTGGGCTCCTTCAGAAATGTAAATTTCCAATGTAAGTTTACAAGGTAAACTCTGCTCAAGTTTGCTCTTAAGGACAGCCTAATAACAGTCGCCAAACAATGAGATACTGTGGTGTGAACCTGATAATAACCAGATAGTCGTCTTCATTGAGGTCCTGAGGCTACAACTGACTTTTTGTTATCACTTAGAGTTCTTTTAACATATTAGGCTACTTTGGGTTCCAGACAGTTGGAAACAATGTGTAATGCTCTAGACCTTCCTCTTCTAAAACCTATGACTGCCAGGTAGTCCTCTACCTATGCTTTCCCTAACTCAGAGGCACAAGAGCCACAGGACTCTGCTCAGCCTCCAGGGAGCAACTGAACATCTACTTCATTCTCACATTCCACCATCTCTGTTGACTGTGCACCCATGTCACCACCTCCTGGCAGTAGAGTTGGGACTCATCAACTCCTAGAATCTGAATTTTTATGTCACTAAATACCAAGCATGAAATATTTTTATTAGTTTACATTGTTTTGTTAATTATGATCAGTAATGATATGGTTTGCCTCTGTAACCCACCAGAATCTCATCTTGAATTGTAATCTGAACTGTAATCCCCATGTGTTGGGGGTGGGACCTTGTGGGAGGTAATTAGAACATGGGAGCAGTTCCCCATGGTGTTCTCATGATACTGAGTGAGAGATCATGAGATCCAATGGTTTTATAAGGGACTCCCCCCCTCCACTTCACTTGGCACGATTCTCACTTCTCTCTCCTGCTGCCATATGAAGAAGGATGTGTTTGCTTTCCCTTCTGTCATGATTGTACGTTTCCTGAGGCCTCCCCAACCATGTGGAACTGTGAGCCAATTTAACCTCTTTCCTTTATAAATTACCCAGTCTTGGGTATTTCTTCATAGCAGCGCGAGAACAGACTAATACAGGAAATTGATACCACACAGAGTAGGGTACTGCTGTAAAGATACCCCAAAATGTGGAAGCAACTTTTGAACTGGGTAGCAGGCAGAGATTGGAACAGTTTGGAGGGCTCGATAGAAGACAGGAAGATGTGGGAAAGTTTGGAACTTCCTAGAGACTTGTTGAATGACTATGGCCAAAATGCTAATAGTGATATGGACAATGAAGTCCAGGCTGAGGTGGTCTCAGATGAAAATGAGGAACTTCTTGGGAACTGGAATAAAAGTGACTCTTACTATGCTTTAGCAAAAAGACTGGCAGCATTTTACCCTTGCCCTAGAGATTTGTGGAACTTTGAACTTGAGAGAGATGATTTAGGGTATCTGGTGGAAGAAATTTTTAAGCAGCAACGTGTTCAAGAAGAGACTTGGGTGCTCTAAAAAGCATTAAGTTTTATGTATTCATTCACAAAGATAAGGTTTGGAATTGGAATTTATGTTTAAAAGGGAAGTAGAGCATAAAAGTTTGGAAAATTAGCAGCCTGATGATATGATAGAAAAGAAAAACCCATTTTCTGAGAAGAAATTCAAGCCAGCTGCAGAAATTTGCATAGTAACAAGAAGCCAAATGTTAATCACCAAGATAATGGTGAAAATGTCTCCAGGGCATATCAGAGGTCTTCATGGCAGTCCCTCCCTTCACAGGCTCACAGACCTAGGAGGAAATAATGGTTTCATGGGCCAGGTCGAGGGCCTTGCTTCTTTGTGTAGTCATGGGACTTGGTGCCCTGTGTCCCAGCCACGGCTAAAAGGAGTCAAATACAGCTCAGACCATTGCTTCAAAGGGTACAAGCCCCAAGCCTTGGCAGCTTACATGTGGTGTTGGGCCTGCAGGTACACAGAAATAAAGAATTGAAGTTTCAGAACCTCCACCTAGAGTTCAGAGGATGTATGGAAATGCCTGGATGTCCAGGCAGAAGTTTGCTTCAAGGACAGAGCTTTCACGGGAGAACCTCTGCTACGAGAGTGTGGAAGGGAAATGTGTGGTTGGAGCCCCCACACAGAGTCCCCACTGAGGCACTGCTTAGTGGAGCTGTGAGAAAAGGGCCACCTTCTTCCAAACCCCAGAATGGGAGATCCACTGACAGCTTGCACTGTGCAACTGGAAAAGCCACAGATACTCAATGCCAGCCTGTTAAAGAAGTTGGGAGAGGGACTGTACCCTGCACAGCCACAGGGGTGGAGTTGCCCAAGGCTGTGGGAGCCCATCTCTTGCATCAGTGTAACCTGGATGTGAGACATGGAGTCAAAGGAGATAATTTCAAAGCTTTACGATTTGACTGCCCCACTGGAGGAGACTGTAGCCCCTTCGTTTTGGCCAATTTCTTCCATTTGGAATGGGTGTATTTACCCAATGCCTGTACTAATATTGTATCTAAGAAGTAACTAACTTGCTTTTGATTTTACAGGCTTATAGACAGAAGGGACTTGCCTTGTCTTAGATGCAACTTTGGACCTGGAATTTTGGGTTAATGCTGGAATGAGTTAACACTTTGGAGGACTGTTGGAAGGGCATGATTGTGTTTGTAATGTGAGGGCATGAGATTTGGGAGGGGCCAGTGGCAGAATGATATGGTTTGGCTCTGTGTCCCCACCCAAATCACATCTTGAATTATAATCTGAATTGTAATTTCCACAGGTTGGGGGTGGGACCTTGTGGGAGGTGATTAGATCATGGGGCAGTTCCTCTATGCTCTTCTCATGATACTAAGTAAGTTCTCGTGAGATTTGGTGGTTTTATGAGGAGCTTTCGCCCCTTCACTTGGAACTTCTTTCAGTTCTCTGTCCTGCTTCCATGTGAAGAAGGACATGTTTGCTACCCCTTCTGCCATGATTGTAAGTTTCCTAAGGCCTCCCCAGCCATGTGGAACTGTGAGTCAATTAAATTTCTTTCCTTTATAAATTACCCAGTCTCAGGCAGTTCTTTATAGCAGCATGAGAATGAACTAATATAAATAATAACTTTTTTATTTGGTTATGGGTTGTTTAGATTTATTATTTTATAACTTTGATATCAGTTGATAATTTAACAGATTAATAATCTACAGACCTCAAATTCAAGCAATGTATGGATATTTTATTTTTGTGATTTCAGATTCTTTGAATACCTTCTTTAGATTTTAAAATTATCTAAATATAGTTTGAAGTCAGGTAGCGTGATGCCTCCAGCTTTGTTCTTTTGACTTAGGATTGTCTTGGCAATGCAGGCTCTTTTTTGGTTCCATATGAACTTTAAAGCAGTTTTTTCCAA
>NW_012098876.1:4796771-4829113 GCF_000951045.1 Mandrillus leucophaeus | reverse complement strand
GAAGAGGGAGGGATTGCATTGGGAGTTATACCTGATGTAAATGACGAGTTGATGGGTGCTGACAAGTTGATGGGTGCAGCACACCAACATGGCACAAGTATACATATGTAACAAACCTGCACGTTATCCACATGTACCCTAGTACTTAAAGTATAATATAATAATAATAATAATAATAATAAAATAAATAAAATTATCTAAATAATTTAGTTTACAAGTAGTTACCTTAATGAAGCAAATATATCTTGTATATTCTTTCTCCTGTCAGTTGTAGCAAACATCTTACATATATATGATTGTATTTGTTTGCTAGGGCTGCCATAACAAAATGCCACAGATTGGGTGGCTTAAACAACAAAAATTTATTTTCTCAGTTCTGGAGGCTAGAAATCCTGAGATTACAGTGTCTGTAAGATTATTATTATTATTGTTTTGAGACCATCTTCTTGGCTTGCAGATGGCTATTTTCTTGCTGTGTCCTAATATGGTCTTCCTTCTGTGCATGTCTGTCTTCACTTCTTCTCCTTATAAGGAGACCAGTCATATTGGATTAGGGCCCACCCTAATGAACTCATTTTAACTTCATTACCTTTTTTAAGGCTCTCTGTTCAAATATGACCACATCTGAGGTTAGGACTTCAACATACAAATTTGGGGGTGTGGGGAGGACAAAATTCAGCCCATAATGATGTTACTTTATAATTTTTTAACTTGCCAAAACCCAAAAATGTGTCAAGTATATGTTTGTTTGAACTTTATAACAACACAGTGAGGAACCAGTTACAGTGAGGTCTAGATACCTGCTTGGTGCCTGTATTGGTTTGTTCTCATGCTGCTAATAAAGACATACTTGAGACTGGGTAATTTATAAAGAGAAAAGGTTTAATTGACTCACAGTTCAGCATGGCTGGGGAAGCCTCAGGGAACTTACAATCATGGCGGAAGGGGAAGCAAACACATCCTTCTTCACATGGTGGCAGCAAGGAGAAGTGCTGAGCAAAGAGGGAAAAGCCCCTTATAAAACCATCAGATCTCATGAGAATTCACTCACTATCACAAGAACAGCAGCATAGTGGTAACCGCCCTCATGACACAATTACCTCCCACCAGGTCCCTCCTACGACATGTGGGGATTATGGGAATTACAATGCAAGATGAGATTTGGGTGGGGACACAAAGCCTGACCATATTAGTGCCTCTTGTCTGGTTTATGGCAAAACTAGAGAAAAATGTTGCCAGTCAGAGACTTGAGCATGTGTTGGTCTTTACTGTACCACTAGGAAATGTTGGAAAAAATCTAAGCATTCTGTGTCTCAGATCACTGGGCTATAACATGTTGGGACATATGAAAGGTAGAGGGGTACAGGATCTGGGATTATGAACATCATTATCTAACTGGGACTTTACAGTGCTGCAAATTGAAGTAGCACTTGACAGCTGTACAGATTTCTGAATGGTTTGGTATATTAGATATGCATATTTTATACCTTGATCTGTAAAACTCCATCATATTTCTACTGTACATTCCTTAATCACAGCTTGCTAACCTTATTTGCTGCCTTCCCTTCCTGCTTTATTCTCTGAACAGTAGGTCAGAGTGTAGAATGATTGGTTAATTTTTTAACACTTAGTTGATATGTAAGTGCAATTTTGCCATGGATAGTTTTAGTCTAATAATTTACATTGTACTATTTAAATACAAGATGATAATTTTGATTTCAGATTTGTAATTTTTAAAATAAAAAGTCAATTTTTTGATACATTAATACTAAGTATTTAAGAAATTATAGACTTAATATGTATGTAAGATAAATAAAATACCTAGCTATAGTTGCAATGTATTATCCGAATGAAAAAAATAGATATTACTGAGATGAACTCATCTGTATCTTTTTCAGTTTTATTTCACTGAAAGCACACCATCATTCTATCCTTGGTCTTGATACAGTAGCAATCCTTACTGATCAAACATCTGATAAGAAAGGCCTTTTGTTATTTTAGTAACTTTACTCTTTTGACTATGGTATAAGATAGTCCTCATAAAATTGATTTTATCATAGAGCTGGAGAAAACCTTCAGAGATCATGTGGTTGCCCCACTTCAATAAGCAAAAGACATTCTTACACACACATACACACACGCACACACGCAAACACACATACCCCTACACTATACACCATACGTACTTTGGTATTCTTTAGCAAATGGTTGTTTAGGCTCTTAACCAGCAAGGAAATGAAATTTATGGGGCTGAATATTCCATCTCTGGGCTAATTATTCTTAAGTATTTCTCTTTTTCCTTTCTTGAGTTGAATATAGCCTCCCCATGGTTTCCCTTCCTTTGGTACTGATCCTGCTTCTGAGCCATGACTATGATCTAGTCTAGTGGAAAACATTTGGGCTTTGGCATTAGAAAGTCCTTTTTCAAACTGTGTTTTCACCTTTTATTAACAGTCTTCTTAAGAAAGTTACAGAATAGCTCCAAGACTCAGTTTTCATTTAAATGAAGAAAATAGGCCAGGCCCGGTGGCTCATGCCTGTAATCCCAGCACTTTGGGAGGTCAAGGCGGGTGGATCACTTGAGGTCAGGAGTTTGAGACCAGCCTGACCAACATGGTGAAACCCCATCTCTACTAATTAGCTGGGCATGGTAGCAGGCACCTGTAATCCCAGTTACTTGGGAGACTGAGGCTGGAGAATCGCTTGAACCCAGGAGACAGAGGCTGCAGTGAGCCAAGATCACACCACTGGACTCCAGCCTGGGTGCCAGAGTGAGACTCCCTCTAAAAAAAAAAAAAAAAAAAACTTACTTCATCAGGTTGGTGGGAGGAACATAATCAAAGCCTCAAAGGAGTGCTGGGAACACTGGCATCATTAACTTGCCTCAGTAAGTTGTCTCTTCCAATTACACCCCAATTTTTTTTTTTTGGACCACTTTTAAATATCTGTGATATTCCTCCTCAGTTTCTCTTATAATAGCCTTGAATCAATTTTCATTTTACTGTTTAAATTACAGAAATTATTTTTAAAATATTAAGCAAATGTATTAAAAATTCTAATTTTCTTAACACTAAATTTGTTTTTATTTACATTCACAATCAGGAATTTTTACAGTTATTATGTACCCATAAATTTTTAGTTTATTTCAAACTCCCTTTTAAACAGAACATGATAAACCAAATAAAATGAATAACTTCTTAGGTGTGGGTTTTCTCACATCAGAAGTTTTTCAGGACTATTCTCTAATTTCCTGTCCAGACTCTATATAGAAATATTATTTCAGTTTTTGCTTATCAGGGGTGTTAATGACAGGAGCTGTCTGCTGCATATTATGAAATAGAAAAACCAAATAAAACAAAAAAAAAGTAGAAGAGTAGAATGGACAAAAGTGGGAAATGAAGACCAAAGAGAAAAATGAAACATATCAAGAAATTTGTGGAGATTTATGTCATGGAAGAACGTATCTCTAAATGTTTGTTTTTAACAAAGAATAAATTTTATTTTCAATGTTGAGGATTTTTTTGTGGTCACCTGGCAACGCAGCAGATGGAGAAAGGAGACAGGATGGAACTGCTGAGCTCTATTTCTGCTTTTCCCACAGTAGTTTGACTCCACAGCATGATCAAAGCCTGAGCTACCAGGATTCCTTTGACAGACCCGGCTCAGGAAACACCAACTCTCTCCTACTCCATCAGAAACCGTGCTTCCTGGGTTAACATTTTACTAATTAATCATTCGATTGTTTACAGTTAATTCAGCTCTACCTGAATTTGATGAGTCTTTTTTTTTCTCTTTGAATCTTTTCTATCATCAGTGCCTAAATATCTCTTATTGTCCCTGGAGATCATTCTTTTGCTTTATAATTCTTTCCTTATGTCTTACCTATATCTTAAACTTGTGACTATTTCAAAGCTTTCTATAGCTATAAAACACAACTTATTATTTGTATCAAACAAATATCCTAACTTTGAAAGATATAAGTGGGAATATATGTTTTGTGAAAAGTCATTAAAATTCAAAGGAGGAAGTTAATATGTGATTGATAGATGTGTTGATGTCTGCCTTTTTAAAAGCATCAAAATAATTACAAATGTTTTCTTTTGAAAGTTGGCCAGGGATACTTTGCCCTGACCGTTTTAAAGGGAAATATGTGACCTATGACCCAGATGGAAATGTTGAAGAGTATCACATAGAATTCCTGGGCGATCCTCATTCAAGATCATGGATAAAGGCAACCTTCGTTGGACATTATAGTATCACATTAAAGGTAGGTACAGTAACATCAAAACTTTATTCTTCTTGCACTCATTTTTAGTTATGGTCATTTTTATCTTTGATCATAAAATACAATTATTTGCTTTTCGATTTATATAAATAAATGTATGCTGTTTATTTAATTGAAATATTTGTATTTTTAGTGTTTTTCTCAAAGAAAGTATGGACATAAAATCATTGTGGGAGTTTTAAATTTTATTTTTCTAATGGCAATATAATAAAAATCAACTGAAGACTTTATGTGATTGCCTTTTGAAACAATTTTAAGACTATAATTTGGGAATTTTTACATTTTCTTGAGAAGAGGAGACCGTTATAGCCATAGCTCACAGGAAAAATTAATTATGGATTGCAACCAGCTTTTCAATTTCAAATGGAATATTTCATTTATACTAACTCCTTTGGTATCTTTTCGACTCTTTTTAAACTTTAAATCTCACACTACACTTAATGGATAGACTATTAGGTTAGTGCAAAAGTAACTGCGATTTTGCCATTACTTTTGCACCAACCTAATAGTTTCTCAAATTGATGAGAATAGGTAAACTGGACCTATTTCCAAGTATTTGGTTTAATAAGTATAAACCAATTAAATGACCTGTGTTTATATTCTAATACTGAAACTTTTCATCTGCAAATCATGCTTTCATTAAAACTTGATAAAAAGTAGATGTCAGAAATGTGGATACCTTTTACTTAATTTTAGTATTTTCTGTTTTTTCTTTTTTTTTTTTCTTTTTTTTTTGCGATGGCCAGCCTTGAATTACTGGGCTCAGGTGATCCTCCTGCCTCAGTCTCCCAAGTAGCTAAGTCTACAAGCATACACTACTGCGTCCAGCTGAATGTTTTTTGTTTTGTTAATAGTGAGATGTGTACATATTTAGAAATACAAATAAGTACATACACGTATTTAAAACATGCAATTTAATCCACAGTAAAATGAAATCTTTAAATATTGGGGTAATTTTAAATGGGCTTTTACTATATCTTTGGCAAATATATGGTAAAAACTATGTATTTTTTACTCTTTTGTTTGGTATTTTATACTATTCAGTTTGAAGCAGGTAAGAGGGGAGGCTGTTTTTGTGAAAACATTTAAGTATGGAATAACGCCATATCAACCAATTTCATGCTAGTTGTGATCCAGTCATCTTTACATGAGGCATCTTCTCTGCTCTGATGTTTTGAATGTGCTCCTAGATACTTCTGCTGGCAATCACAGAAGACAGGATAGAATATTCCATCTGGGCCCCTTTATAAAGGATAGGGGAATCTTTTAGCTGCTCATGAAGCTGACCTTAGAATCTTAGCTCGGGATAGCTGAGATTTCCCTTCCTTTGAAGATGGAGATTGTATTGACTCCAATTTACGCTCTATTGCCTAGACTTCCCAGGGATTTAATCTTTTATGGTCCTTTCCACTTTGGAGCTCCTGTATCCTCAAATGCTATCTCTATACTGCATCACATTGATCCAGATATTAAATACATGCCCCCGACTTCAGAAAAAAAGACAGGACCACTTACATGAAAAGTAATGTATAGTTAAACAATGTAGAGTTTTAAAAATATTTTCTAGAGGAGAGGTATGTAAATTGTACAAGTTGTCTGATCACTTTTTCTAAAACCGGATGAAGAATGATAGTCATGTATAATTTTCTCTAGTTATAGCTGATTAAATCTTACTTCATACACTATTTCAACATCATTTCCCTGTAAATTAATTCTTCTAAACTAATTACTTTAACAACTAATTAAATAATATTTCAGGATTTTCACTGAATATGGACTCTCTGTATTTTGCAGTACATATGTTAAGGTGGGATAGACATAAATTTGCCTACAAAGACCTGCATTATATGCATTTAAATTAAATTTTTTTTGTTTTGCTATGAAAATTTTAACTATTTTATTTTGGTTCAATCATGTTTGTCTAGTCTTATAAATAGTTAATTTAATAGGTACATGGTTGACATGTTTATGAGACCTCTGACTTAATTAATTTTATTGTTAAGAGCACAATAGTACTTAGTCATTCTCTAGTCATACAGATAATAGAGTTTTCCCCTGATAAATGGAACTATTTATTAATACACTGAGATATACTCCAGAAAATAGTTGAAGGTAATATTTTTATTGTAGATTTATAATTGATGTTAGTTTATATATTTTAGTTTTTAATAGGTAGCTATAAACATAGCTGAAATCCAGCTTCCTCTCTTATAAAGAAGCCTTGATATTCCTGAAAGTATTCAGAGATGGGATTCTGGGAAGATGGTAGAGTAGGAAGCACCATGAATATGTCTCTCCACCTAGACAACAATCAGACCCTGGAAGAATCTGTCTAATGTAACTATTTTTGAACTCGAGTCTATTGAAGACTTGAAACTTCCACGAAAAGGCTTGGACTGTATGCTGCAGTTAATTTCCATCAACTCCAGCTCTTAACACAGTTGCAGCTACCAGTCCCCATTCCCAGTCCTGTGGCAGACAGTTGCACATGTTTCTGGAGCATCTTGCACATAGCTTACAGGAGCTGAGGTGGGCAAAAACGACCTTGTTTTTCAAATATTGGGGATCTGTGCTGTAATCATCTATTGCTGCTGCTGATCACAAAGGTTCAGACAATGAAAGAGGCAGCTACTGTTATTGTAATCTCCCTCATTTTTGCAAGCCCCTCCCCCTTCAGTTGAAGTGACTTCCAGGGGATTTAAAGGGCTGGCACCCTTTTGCACCACCACTTTCATTTTTCCATTTTTCCTCTTGTGAAAGCCAGACATTAAACACTAGGAAATTTGAAACCAACTGCATATACAGGGAAAATTAGAAAGTGACTGCACAGGCAGAGGGAAAGGTGCAGGCTCAGAAAAGACCTGAGCAACACTCAAAGTTTTAGTTCAGGCTGATCCTTGGCACAAAGATAGCCTACAACAATAAAAAACAACAACAACAACAAAAAACACAAAAGCAATAACAAAAACAGCAAATTGTGGAGAAGAGGATGAATCTGATTTTCAAACTTATCACATTGTTAGACTTAAATGTCCAGTTTTCAACAAAACTTCATAAGGCCTATAAAGAAATAGGAAAGTATGGCTCATTTAAAGGAAAAAAAAAATCAACAGATACTGTCCCTGAAAAAACTTGATGGCAGATCTTCTAGACAAAGACTTTAAAGCTACTGTCTTAAAGATGCTCAAAGAACTAAAGGAAGATTTTGAGAGTCAAGAACATGATGTACGAACAAAAGACAAATATGAATAAGGAAATAGAAAATCTAAAAGAAAACCAAAAGAAATTTAGGAACAGAAAAGTAAAACTGAAATGAAAAGTTCACTACAGGGAGTCAAAGACAAATTAGAACACAGAGAAGAAAGAATCAGCAAACTTGAAGACAGAACAGTAGAAATTATTGAGTCTAAGTGTATTAGTCAGGGTTCTCTAGAGGGACAGAACTAATAGCATACATATATGTGTGTGTGTGTGTATATATATGTGTGTATATATATGTATTTGTGTGTGTGTGTGTATATATACACACACATATATTTTTATATACCTACATATAAAGGGGAGTTTATTAAGTATTAACTTACATGATCACAACATCCACAATAGGCTGTCTGCAAGCTTGAGGAGCAAAGAGAACGAGTCCAAATCTCAAAACTGAAGAACTTGGAGTCTGATGTTTAAGGACAGGAAGCATCCAGCACGGGAGAAAGATGTAGGCTGGGAGGCTAGGCCAGTCTCTCCTTTTCACATTTTTCTGCCTGCTTTATATTTGCTGGCAGCTGATTAAATAGTGCCCACCCAAATAAGGGTGGCTCTGCCTTTCCCAGCCCAGTGACTCAAATATTAGTCTCCTTTGGCAACACCCTCTCAGACACACCCAAGATCAATACTTTGTATCCTTCAATCCAATCAAGTTGACACTCAGTGTTAACCATCCCTTGGCAACTTGAACCTGTACACATCTCCTGAGATCATACATAGTCTTCAAATAAAGACAATAATAAGGTCATAATTATGCGGAACATAATACAACTATTCTTTGTACAATTGGAAATGCACCAGTTCTCAACCCAAATACTATTACATAAAGTTAGCAATACTTAAATGCTGATGTGAAGTCAATAAATCTTATGTCACATGATAAAGGAAAAAGGAAATAAAGTGAAGATATTTTCTTAGTACAAGTGTATACGTGAACGAACATGTTTTTAACAAAGAATGGGGCAATACTCATGACAATTACAGTCCCATTTCTGCAGCTGGTCATGTGGTTGTAGCTGGTATTGATGACTACCTTCTTCTACTACCCATTCTGTATTCCTTTGCCTTCAGTAAGCATCTCAGCAGGTCATGGTTTTTTTCCTGGTGAAGTGACCCAAACCTTCATTCCTGAGGGGTCTGGGCTATTTGTAGTCCTGCCTGGATTGCACTGTTGTAGTTTGCCATTGACCTTAATCACAGGGCATGGTAATACTAAGAGAAACTCTCATGGATCTCCTGTATTCTATGCATACTCTTCCTTACCTCCATTGTGGAGTAGTAGACTGATTGCATCTTGATAGACCAGGTCAGTCACCCCAGCCAACATTGTAACTCCCTTAGCCTTTTGACTTAAAGGTAGGAGGAGCCCAAAGTGTCCAGGTGGCAATCTTAACTTCCAGTTTAATGGAAACGTTATTGTGTCCTCTGATGGCAGCATTCCTCCCTCTGGAACTAAGACCTCTAGGACAGCAAAACATAATGTCACAGAAACTGGAAGCAAAAATTTTGCTAGTGGATCATTAGAGGTGATGGTGAGTGTTGCCACTTCCACTTCTACCTCTTGATTCCTGGACCTCTTGATTCCATGAATCCTGGCTATGGGAGAAACAGTACCATATATTAGATGCTGATTCAGAATATACACAGCCTTCTGGAGAACTTTGCCCCAGCAAAATATTGCCACCTAATTGGCATTATAATTGTGACTTCAAATGGCTATTCCACTGTTCTATCAATCCAGCTGCTCCAGGATGATGGGTAACATAGTAAGACCAGTGAATTTTATGAGCATGAGCCCACTGCCATGTTTCTCTAGCTGTAAAGTGAGTGCCTTGATCAGAGGCAATGCTGTGTGGAATACCATGATGGTGGATAAGGCATTCTGTGAGTCGACGGATGGTAGTCTTGGCAGAAGCATTGTGTGCAGGTTAGGCAATCCCATATCCAGAGTAAGTGTCTATTCCAGTGAGGACCTCTGCCATTTCCATGATGATAGACGTCCAATATAATCAACTAGCTTCCAGGTAGCTGGCTGATCACCCCAAGGAATGGTGCCCATATCGAGGACTCAGTGTTGGTCTCTGCTGCTGGCAAATTGGGCACTCAGCAGTGGCTGTAGCCAGGTCAGCCTTGGTGAGTGGAAGTCCATGTTGCTGAGTCCATGCATAACCTCCATCCCTGCCACCATGGCCACTTTGTTCATGGGCCCGTTGGGTGATGACAAGGATGACTGAGAAAGAGGCTGAGTGGTGTCCACAGAACGCGGTCATCCTATCCACTTGATTATTGAAATCCTCCTCTTCTGGGGTCACCTGTTGGTGAGCACTCACATGGGGTACAAATATCTTCACAGTTTTTGACCACTCAGAGAGGTCCATCCACATACCTCTTCCCCACATTTCTTTGTTACCAATTTTCCAGTCATGCTTCTTCCAAGTCCCTGACTATCCAGCCAAACCATTGGCTACAGCTCTTGAATCAGTATATAATCACACATCTGTAGATTTCTCCTTCCATGCAAAGTGCACAACCAGGTGCACTGCTTGAAGTTTTGCCTACTGGGAAGATTACCCTTCACAGCTTTCCTTCAGAGATATCCTAGAAACGGGCTGTAGTGCTGCAGCTGTCCACTTTCGAGTGTGGTGCCTGCATATCATGCAGAACCATCTCTTCTGTCAGCTGATCACAGGGAATTCATCATGAGGCCATTGGTTCAGGCTGGGGGAGAGAAGGCAGGGTGGCAGGAGTGGAGACGGTGGAATTTGAGACACTTCCCCATGTAACTTACTTGTGCCTTCAGGACCTGCTTGAGCCCGATCACATATACCACTTCCATTTGATGGTGGAATGCTGCTGTGCACAACCCAGTTTATAGCTAGATGGGTCAGAAAGCACCTAGTTCATGATAGGCAGTTCAGGTCACATGGGGACTTGCTAATCCATAGTCAAATGTTCAGTTTCCACCAAAGTCCAGTAACAGACCAAGAGCTGTCTCTCAAAAGGAGAGTAGTTATCTGCAGAAGATGGCAGGGCCTTGCTCCAAAATCCTGGAGGCCTCCACTGTGATTTACCTATTTGGGCCTGCCAAAGGCTCCAGACAGCATCCTTACCTGCCACTGACACTTCAAGCAACATTGGATCTGCTGGGTCATATGGCCCAAGTGACAGAACAGTTTGCACAGCAGCCTGGACCTGTTGCATAGCCTTCTCCTGTTCTGGACCCCACTCAAAACTGGCAGCCTTTTGGGTCACTCAATAAATGCACCAGAGTAACACAGCCAAATGAGGAATGCGTCGACTCCAAAATCCAAATAAACCCATTAGGCATCGTGCCTCTTTCTTGGTTGTAGGAGAGTCCAAATGCAGCAACTTATCCTTCCCCTTAGAAGGAATATCTCAACAAGCCCCACATCACTGGACTCCTAGAAATTTTGCTGAGGTAGAAGTTCCCTGAATTTTAGTTGGATTTATTTCCCATCCTCTGGCATGCAAATGTCTCACCAATAAGTCCAGTGTGTTTGCTACTTCTTCCTCACTGGATCCAGTCAGCATAATGTCATCAATGCAATGGACCAGTGTGATACTTCATGGAAGTGAAAAGCGATCAAGGTCTCTCTGAATAAGATTACGACACAAAGCTGGACAGTGGATATACCCCTGAGGTAGGACAGTAAAAGTATATTGCTGGCCTTGCCACCTGAAGGAAAATTGCTTCTGGTGGGCCTTATGGACAAGAATGGAGAAAAAGGCATTTGCCAAATCAGTGGCTGCATATCAGGTACCAAGAAATGTGTTAATTTGCTCAAGCAATGAAACCACATCTGGTACAGCAGCTGCAATTGGAATCACCACTTGTTTACACATATGATAATCCACTGTCATTCTCCAAGATCCATCTGCTTTCTACACAGGCCAAATGGGAGAGTTGAATGGGGATGTGGTGGGAATCACCTCCCCTTCGTCCTTCAAGTCCTTGATGGTGGCAATAATCTCCACAGTCCCTCCAGAGATGCGATATTGTTTTTGATTTACTATTTCTCTAGCTAGAGGCAGCTCTAATGGCTTCTGTTTTGCCCTTCCCACCATTATAGCCCTCACCCTACCAGTCAGGGAGCCAGTGTGGGGGTTCTGCCTGCTGCTACATATGTCTGTGCCAATTATGCATTCTGGCACTGGGGAAATTACCACAGGATGAGTCCAGGGACCTTCTGGACCCACTGTAAGTCAGACCTGAGCTAAAACTCCATTAATTACCTAACCTCCATATGCCCCTACTTTAACTGGAGGACCACAATGACATTTTGGGTCCCCTGGAATCAACATCAGCTCAGAGCTAGTGTCCAGTAGTCCCTGAAATTTCTGATCATTTCCCATTCCCCAGTGCACAGTTACCTGGGTGAAAGCCCAGAGGTCTCCTTAGGGACGTATGGGAGAAAGATTCACTGCGTAAATTTTTGGTAATGTAGTGGGGTCCTTCCTAAAGGTGACCCGGCCTCCCCTTCATTCAAGTGGTTCTGGGTCTGTAAACTGGATCAAGTCTGGAAATTGATTGAGGGGGTGTGGTTCTCTGTTTTTCCAATTGAAATTAGTCTTTTGTCCATTCAACCTAGTTTTCTGCTTGTATAAATTAAGTAGGAATGCAGTAGGCTTCCTATCAGTTTCACTTCTAGGAATGTTGTGATTAACTAGCCAATACCAGTGGGTTCTACACAAGTCAGACTATTCTGATTGCTGCTTTGCTTCTGCTGTCCAGTACAGTAGATATGCCCACCTTGCCTTTAATGGTTGAGTGTCGCCACTTGGCCCCTTCCACCTCAGGATCCAATTATTCTCATTGTATTTAAATTTTGTAGTCGAGTGACCGTGGTTCCCACTGTTAGATCTGACATACAGAGAAGAGCAATTACAGGGCTCCTTAAAATTGCAGATGCTGCCCTCACAAATCTGTTTTGCAAGGCACTGGTCAAGGGTGTATCTTCTGGACCTTCCCAGCTAGGATGAGTAGGTCTAAGTGACTAATCCACTCCACCATCCCAATCTCCCTAACCCTTTGGACCCCTTCCTCTACATTGAACCAAGGAAGATTAGGCATTTCCAGCTCACTCACAGTGAACCATCTTTTAATCCATGTTTCATGTGACCAAGCAAATAAACTGTTAGAACCTTTTTTTAACTCCCCAAGCCACAACCTTAAAAGCAGAGTCCCTACTTAATGGGCCCAAATCAATAAATTCAGCCTGATCCAATTCTGTCTTCCTTCCACCATTATCCCACACCATTAATATCCATTTTTATGCCTGTTCACCAGATTTCTGTTTATATAAATTAGAGAACTCAAACAGCCCTTTTGAGTGTAGCACACCTACTCATGGTCACACTCTCAACCTCACCTCTAGGGGTGAGGACTTTAGTTATAGGTCTAGAAGATAGCATGAGTGTTGAGGGTGGCTCCTGAGGAGAATCAACATTATTTTGCCTGGCAGCTGCCTCAGGGGAGGCCATCACTCTTGCCTCAGGCAATGCAGGGTTTATCTCCTCAGACAAAGGCGGAAAGGCTGATGGCAGCATTGGTCGAGGCGGGGAAGCTGCCACTACAGAGTTTACAAATCCAGTGTCCCCAGCTTCATCAGGGTCCTCCCACATGTCCCCATTCCACAGTGCAGGGTCCCATTCTTTTCCAATCAATGCACTCACTTTTAGAGTAGACACCTGGTGAGGCTGTGCATGCACCTTTTGTTGCAGGTCAGCCACTCTCATGATAAGAGCTTGTGTCTGTTTTCCACAATTTCAGCTCTTCCTCTACAGGAGATAAGACTCTCACTCAGGGCAATCTTAGCAGATTTGAGACTTAGTATCTGCTTCTTCTGAAGCCGGGAGTTAGAATCCCTGAGTTCATCTTTTGCTTTCATCACTTTGTCCACTGAACTTAGGAGCAACCAATCAGCTTCATTATATTCCTTGGTTCTTCACATATGGTCAAATGTATTATGTATAGAGTCACTAAACTCCTTGCCTCTCATAGGCAGTGAATCAGGAGTGTCAAATGCATTTATTTGGCTAACTCCGTAAAAAGTTCACACCATGGAGTATCAGTGTTTTCTATACTGTTAGAAGTAGAGTCCTTAGCATTTTGGGGTCTATCATATTAAGCAGCCAACTCCAGAAACCCCCAAACCAATAAAAGAACTCCATCCTTAATATTCTATTCCCCTAGAACCGTGCCTGGTACCAAAATCTGTATTAGTCAGGGTTCTCTAGAGGGATAGAACTAATAGGATATGTGTGTGTGTGTGTATATATATCCTATTTATACATATATCCTATTAGTGTGTGTATATATCCTATTTGTGTGTGTGTGTATATGTGTGTGTGTGTGTGTATATCTCCTGTTAGTGTGTGTGTGTATATATATATGAGTTTATTAAGTATTAACTCACCACTTAGGTTACAGAGTGAGGCCCTAACATTATTAGTCTAAAAGCTAGTATATGTAACTTTGGCTTATAACTCCATATTTTGTTTTCTGCATAACTTAAGAGACTGATGCTCTTCAAAGAATTATTAGTTTATATTTTTGGGCAAACAACATATAAAGATGAAATTTCATGACAGCAACTGAAAGGGGCAGGGATGAAGCTGTTAAAGGAGCAGAATTTGTGTATGTTGTGGAAGATAAGCTGGTATAAATTCAAATTAAAGTGTTATAACTTAAGGATGTAATCCTCATGTTAAACATAAAGAAAACAGCTATAGAATATATGCACAAGGAAATGAGAAAGGAATTTAAATGTTTCAGTATAAAAAATTAAATATAAAAGATGCCAATAAGGCAAGAAATGAGGAACAAAAAGCTGTAAGGCGTATTGAAACAAATAACAAAATGACAGAAATAAGTCCCTTACTAGTAATTATTTAAATGGATTAAACTCCCCAATCAAAAGACAGAGATTAATAGAATGAATAAAAAGACATGATCTTACTATCTGCTCTCTAACGACTCATTTTAGATCCAAAGACACAAATAGACTGAAAGTGAAACAATGAGAAAAGATGTTCCATGCAAATAGTAACCAAAAGAGAACAGGGGTGGCTATACTAATAAACAAACATAATAACAAAATAAACATAAATGTTACAAGAAACAAAGGATACAACAAAACAAAATAAGGATATTTTAATGAATAAGATGTTCTCAATATAGCGAGAAGATATAACTATTATAAACATGCATCTGTTAAAAGATTATTAAACCATATGAAGCAAAATCTTCCAGAATTGAAGGGAGAAATGGACAGTTCAACAATAATAGTTGGAGACTTAATAACCCATTCTCAGTAATGGATAGACCACTAGGCAGAATATAAGTAAAGAAATAGAGGACTCAAATAGCACAGTAAACCAAATAGATTTAACAGACATGTACAAAACACTCTACCCAACAAGAATAGTATATTTTCTCAGGTTCACATGGGACATTTTCTACAACAGATGACATGATGGACCACAAATTAAGTCTCAAGAGATTTTTAAAAGACAGATGTAATGTAGAGTATTATCTCGGACCACAATGAAATGAAGGTAGAAATAATAATTATTTGTGGGAATTAAACACACCCCAAGACAACCAATGCATCAAAGAAAAAATTATAAGGGAAATAGGCTAACACTTAGAGATGAATGAAACACATCTTAGATAAAACAAAAGCACAGGACACTAAAACTTATGGTATGCAATGAAAGCAGTACTGAGGGAAAAATTTATACCTACAAACACTTATTGAAAAACAAGAAATATTTCAAATCAGCAACCTAACTTTACAACTTAGAGGACCAGAAAAAGAAAAACTAAATCCAAAGCTACTAGAAGGAAGGAAATAATAAAGATAAGAGCAGAGATAAGATATATAATAGAAAAACAATAGAGAAAATCATGAAAACAGAAGTTGGTTCTTTGAGAAGATCAATAAAACCGTCAAACCTTTAGCTAGATGTACTAAGAATTAAAGAGAAAAGCCTCAAATTACTAAAGTCAGAAATAAAGCAGGGACATTACTACCAATTCTACATAAATAAAAATGACTATAAGAGCATACTGTGGACAGTTATACAGCAACAAATTGGATAACCTAGATGAAATTTATAAATTCCTAGAAACACAAAATCTAGCAAAACTAAAGCATGAAGAAATAGAAAACCTGAGTAGACCTGTAAGTAGTAATGAGATTGAATTAGTAATCCAAAATCTCCCAACAATAAAGAATCCTGGACATGATGGCTTCACTTTGAAGTCTACCAAACACTTAAAGAACAAATCCTGATCCTTCAAATCCTACTTTTCCAAAAACCTGGATAGGAGGGCACACTTCCTAACTCATTCTATAAGGCCAACATTACTCTGGTACAAAAGGCAGATTAAAACACTGCAAAGAAAGAAAACTATAGACTAGTATTCCTTATTTACATTGATGCAAAAAGTCAACAAAATACTAACAAATGTATTTCAGCAGAATAGTAAAATAATTATACACTATGGCAAAATAGGATTTATCTTGGAACATAAAAATCAATGAATGTAATATACCACATTACCAGAATGAAGGAAAAAATCATTAATTAATTAATCATTTCTATATTAATTAATTAATGTACAAAAAGGATTTGACAAGATTCAACAACATTTCATGATTTAAAAAAAAAAAAACAGGAATGGAAGGCTACTATCTCAACATAATAAAAGCCATATATGAAAACTCATGGAAAACATTATATTCAAAGATGAAGAATTAAAATGTTTTCTTCTGAGATGGGGAACAAGGCACAGATGCCAACTTTCACCATTCTATTCAACATAGTTCTGAAAGTTCTAGCCAGAGCAATTAGGCAAGAAAAAAGACATAAAAGTTATCTAGCTTCCAGGGATGTTGTCAAGAGGCACTCAGAATGGACCAGGATTTGACATACATCGTAGGGTTTCCTACAATACAACCACTAATAAAACTAGGCTGTCCTGAATCCCTGGTAATAGAATTGTTTACCTTTATACAAAGAAGGTTGGGAAAGCACCAAATCTGCATGTGGTGTGTGCCCAGGCAGACTTAGAGGGGTTCGTGCTGTAAGGCCTAAATTTCTTATGCGTTGGTCCAAAACAAAGAAACATGTCAGCAGGCCCTATGGTGTTTCCATGTGTACTAAATGTTTTCATGACAGGATCAAGTGTGCTTTCCTTATTGAGGAGCAGAAAATTGTTGTGAAATTGTTTAAGGTACAAACACAGAGTCAGAAAGCTAAATTTAAAAATGAAGCCTTTTTTAAGTAACAAAAATTAAAAGTCTTTAAAAAAAAATCCAAATTGGACAGAAAGAAGTAAAATTATCTTTCTTTGCAGATGATATGATCTTATGAGTAGAAAACCTTAAAGATTCCACACACAAAAAATTAGAACCAATAAGTGAATTCAATGAAGCAGCAGAAACACAGAAATTCAGTTGCAGTTCCATACACTAAGAATGCCAAAAGATAATTATAAAAATGATTCCATTTACAATGGCATCAAAAAGAATAAACCATCTGAGGATTAACCAGGAAGATCAAATACTTGTACAATGAAAACTACGAAACATTGGTGAACAAAGTTAGAGAAGATATAAATGAATAGATAGAAACATGTTCCATGTTCACAGATTGGAACTTACTATTGTTAAAATGTTAATACTGACCAGATGTGGTGGCTCATGCCTGTAATCCCAGCATTTTGGGAGGCGGAGGAGGATGTAACACTTGGGGCCAGGAGTTTGAGACCAGCTTGGCCACCATGGAAAAACCCCATCTCTACTGAAAATACAAAAATTAGCTAGGCACGTTGGCACATGCCTATAATACCAGCTACTCGAGTGGCTGAAGCATGAGAATCGCTTGAATCCGGGAGGCAGAGGTTGCAATGAGCTGAGATTGTGCCACTACACTCCAGCCTGGGCTACAGAGTGAGACTCTGTCTCCAAAAAAAAAAAAAAAAAAAAAAAAAAAAAAAAAAAAAAAAGGTCAATACTACCCAAAGCAATGTACAGAGTCAATGCAATCCCTATTAAAATCCTAATGATATTTTTGCATGAATAGCAAAGCCCATCCTAAATTTATTTGGAATCTCAAGGGACCCTGAATAGCCAAAACAATCTTGAAGAACTAAGCTAGAGGACTCACACTTCCTGATTTCAAAACTTAGGATAAAGCTACAGTAAACCTACAGACAAGTGGAATAGAATAGACAGCCCAGAAATAAGTTCTCATGTAAATAGTCAAATTATTCTTGACAGTAGGGCAAAGACCATTCAATGGGGAAAGAACAATCTTATCACGAAATAGTGCTAGGAAAATTGGCTCTTCATATGCAGAAAAATGAAGCTAGACCCTTACCTAAAACCATGTACAAAAATGAGTTCATAATAGATCAAAGACCTAAATGTAAGACCTAAAACTATAAAGTCTTAGAAGAAAACACAGGGCAATAACTAGTGGCATATATCAACAATGGAATATTATTCTGCCTTAAATAGAAAGGAAATACTGACATGCTACATCATGACAGAACCATGAAGATATTATGATAAGTGAAATAATATAATCACACAAAGACAAATACCGTATGATTCCATTTATATGAAGTACTTAGAAAAGTCAAAATTGCTGGGCACAGTGGCTCATGCCTGTAATCCCAGCACTTTGGGAGGCGGAGGAGGATGTAACACTTGGGGCCAGGAGTTTGAGACCAGCTTGGCCACCATGGAAAAACCCCATCTCTACTGAAAATACAAAAATTAGCTAGGCACGTTGGCACATGCCTATAATACCAGCTACTCGAGTGGCTGAAGCATGAGAATCGCTTGAATCCGGGAGGCAGAGGTTGCAATGAGCTGAGATTGTGCCACTACACTCCAGCCTGGGCTACAGAGTGAGACTCTGTCTCCAAAAAAAAAAAAAAAAAAAAAAAAAAAAAAAAAGGAGGTGGGGCGCGGGGGGGGGGGGAGGGAAGTAGAGAATGGGAAGTTATTGTTTAATGGGCACAGAATTTCAGTTTTCAAGATGAAAAGAGTATGGAGATAGATGGTGGTGATGATTGCACAACATTATAAATGTATTTAGTAACACCAAACTGTACATTTAAAATAGTTAAGATGGTAGATTTTATGTGTATTTTATCACAATAAAAAATTACACAAAGTATGTGTTCAACATTTACATCACTCTAGTAATTACTCATAGAAATAACCATGAACATGTGCTGCAGGGCTATTTTTTTAAGCTAATGCATGGTATAGAATTCTTCCCCATTAGTACAAATGATTTTTCTTTTATATTTAGTAGGTACATGTCTGTAGAACCCATGATTTTAAAGTTTATTTTGTAGCTTGATAGGTTACATGATTTAGTGTAGCATTTTAGTGTAGAGTAGTGTAGTGTTTGCTCTTCATGCAAGTCTCGTTGTGCATTAGAAAGCTTTACCAAACAAAAACAATAACAAAAACAGAGAACTGCCTGAGCCTCACTCTACTGGATCAATTAAATCTGAATCTCTTGGAAAAGGGCCAGGCATAAGCATTTTTAAGTTCCTCAAGCATTCGAAGTTCCTTAAGTTTTAAGGAGAGAGTACCTCTGATTAAGTTTTTCTCAACTTGAGGCATTACAGTTTTGTTGGTTTTATCCCTACTAGTGTAGTAGTCTAACTTTGTTTATGGCTTAGAGCTTTCTGTTGGCTTTCTTTAGTGTACTTCTTTTGTTAGCCTTTCACTTTCATTTGCCTGGACTGGAAATTATGCTTACTGCCATAAGCTCACATGTCTAACCCAATAGTAATCAGTTTAACTGAACACAACATTGAGGTCATTCTTGTCGTTCAATATTATTTATAATTTGTAGATATTGCTGATTCAGAATTTGGACTTAATGTTTATAGCTTGTTTAAGTTGATCATCTAGCTTGTAGGTGGCATAGAGCCATTATAATTTTTCTTGGGCATAAATAATGTATTCCTATTAGCAGTGTAGTACAATCAGTAATTGCTTAGACTGCACTTTTGTAGTTTTTTATGTTGCCAAGAAGAAGTAGATGGTTCATCCCTGATGCTAAGATGCTCCTATAGTAAAAATGTAGCTTGTCATATCCATGATGTGAATGGATGTTTTTGGCCATATATCTTAGTGGTCTGCTTATCATTTTATGTAAGATATTCCTATATAGATATGGAATTATTTGGGGGAGGAGTCCCAGAGATCATTTGGGTATTTATCCATTGTATTATGAAGTTTACCTATATTTTCTAGGGAAATGGAAAGGGAGCATTGCCATATTGCTAAACTTGAGCTTTACAGCTCCAATAATGCTGCTTTCTAATTGTGATAGTCATTAATATTGTTGATCAGCTTTCCAGATCTCTGCCTTCCTGCTGCAAAGTAGAAGTGCACATTTGGCACTCTCATGGTAGGTAGGACCAGTGCCTTGTGAGTGAAAGTGATGAATGTCATTTGTTTGAGCACTTCACTGCTAGTGAAATATCATCCAGAGTTCTTTCTTTCCATGGCACAGTGACTGGTAATGTTTGAGGTGTCGGTTTGCTGTTGCCTCAGCCTGGATCCTGAGGGACTGCATTCAACATGTGCTGTGATGACTCCAATAGCAGAAAGAGGCCACAAATGTTTATATCAATCGTATATTGAGTCTATATATGTAGGCTAAAGATAGGGAGATCTTTTAAACATAATATTTAAAGTCTAACAGACATCATCACTATTTGACATATGGAGGAAACGGAGACTCAGGCTACATGTCTACTCCAATGTCTGTTGGCTAAATGACAGGGCAATGGTTAGAATCCATATATCAAGTCCAAATTCTTTTCTCTTTGTATGCTATGCCAACATATATATCCATAAGCAGTGTCCTAATTTATTTTTGAATGTTTTCTCACATTTGTACCTACAATGAGGAAATATTTTGGTTTTTAATACATGTTGAATGATGGAAGTCTCTGGAAGACTTGCTCTTTACTTGCTGCTCAATGCTCCCCTATGAAGGAATAGAGACCAAGAAGAACAGGCAGAATTCTTATTTTCAAGTTACATTTGCAGTGGTCATTTGACCAGTACACCTGGATTAACATCTAATTAAAAAGTGTTTTGCTGCTAAGATTCATTAGGATCCCAATTCTAAGATGTAGTCTGTGATAAGGATTAGTAAACGAGTTTATAGCTTCATCAGCTGGCAGCATTTTGCCATCAGAGTAATAGAGTGAAACTGGATATGGATTTATTAGCCAACACACTGGAAAAATACATTGGAAAACAAAAACTAAAAACTAAAAAACTCTTGCACCATGTTCCTACTAGCAAATAATCTTGTACAGCTACCAAACTCTCAGTAGAATTTTATTATACTAATCCCATAGTTGGCATAAAATTTGCTGTAATTTTGCAATTATTAGATTCAACCTTTGTTTGTTTTCTAAACATCCTTTAGTTTTTGTCCTGGAGAAAGGTTGAAGGAATTAGAACATGACTCTATAACTGTGATATATTTGTGAATAATCTGCCAAGAAAAACTTTGGTAGTAATTTACAATAGGAAAAGAATAAAGTTGTCAAAGTGGTTAACATAGTGGTTAAAAATACAGGCTCTAGAATCAGGTTCTTTGGGCTTGAAGGATAGCTCTGCTACCTACTAATACTTGACCTAAGACAAGTCGCTTAACTTTTACAAATCCCAGATGCCTTCTCGGTTTTATTTATTTATTTGTTTATATTTTGAGACAGAGCCTCACTCTGCCACCCAGGCTGGAGTGCAGTGGCACAGTCTCGGCTCACTGCAAGCTCTGCTGCCCCAGTTCAAGTGATTCTCCTGCCGTTCTCCTGCCTCAGCCTCCCGAATAGCAGGGATTACAGGCATCTGCCACTGCGCCTGGCTAATTTTTGTAGTTTAGTAGAGACGGGGTTTCACCAGGTTGGCCAGGCTGGTCTTGAACTCCTGACCTTGTGATCCACCCACCTCAGCCTCCCAAAGTGCTGGGATTACAGGTGTGAGCCACTGTGCCCGGCCACCTTATCTTTAAAATAGAAATTGTGATAGCATCTGCCTTATAAAGTGGATATGAGTGTTAATTGAGATAATACATGTAAAGCATTTAGCATATGCTTGTCATACAGTAGGCTCTCAATAAATGTTAGTTGTTAGTATTCATTGGAAGTAACTAGTTAAATATACAGTTAAATTATCTATTTCCTTTCTCTAGGACCCCATGTCTATAGGAGAGAGTACCAGAAAGATGCTGAGAACAATAAGGTGGAGAATAGTGTCTTTTATTTTGACTAAGATTATATATAGAAAATGACATGATTTTAATGATCTTTAGCAACAAACACAATGCTCCCAGAAATTGAGAGAAGTAGAGCTAGCTGATCATCTTATTCTTTGATTCTTCAGTACATGACTGAAATGAGACCATTGCTGCAATGTTTTCATAGTTTCGTGTAAACAGAAGTGTCAAGAACTACTGAAAGCAGTAAATAAGTTAGAGCCTTCTTAATCTGACTACTTGGTGAATGAGTAAGCCCAATATCAGCAGTGTCTCCAGAATACTTTGGATTTGTTTGATGGAATTTGGAAGGAGAACAGGAAATACTGTATTTCATGTTCTTTGCAACTGAATGAAACCAGTTTCTTTCCCTATCTCTATTGTGCTTTTTGGATTCACTCACGTTTATATATGCTGACTTCGCAGCACCAACTAAATTGTTGAATTCACCTCTATCATCTCTCAACTTCATCTCTTATAAATTTAGATAGCTGTGAACTTGTACTGAAGTTAAAAGTCCAAACCAAATAATATGACCAACTTCACTCAGTATATAAAGAATGGAACAGCTGCCTACCTTTTCCATCATCAAATGCATGAAAAATATATCAACTAGGTTTCTTATATTGACTCTTCAATGGAACAGCAATATTCTTTTCTAAGAAATTTCAATATATAGCTTTCTCGATTTTCTAAAAGTGCTTATTTCCTGTTTAAAAAAAAACATGAATCAGGTCATTGTTTTTAAGCCAATATACAAGACTCATAAAATTGCCCTCAGAGTCATTTCTCTTATAAGTAAAGTTGCCTTATAATGAGATTTTTTATGTTGGGGTTCTTAAATTAGTAAATCGTTGGAAAGTAACTTCTTGTTACATTCTTCCATCAAGAATGGTAAAGTCCAAAACTCAAAATCAGATAACAGAAAGTTTACAATTGTGTATATTTATAATGGTATAGATTCTTCATCATTTTCCTTTCATTAATTCTTCCCTTTACCTTATTTTTACACATTCATATATATTGCATTAATAGTGCTGACATCATGAAGCAGGACTTATGTAGGGAGTATGATATCCTAGCATTTTAAAAAATGAGATATTAGGTCATGCAAATATTTGTAAGAAAGAGGAGGATATAGTATTAAATTTCCTCCTTTGTTATCTTTGTCATTACAAGCAAGTGTTATTCCCTTTCATGAGTACGCATTATACTTCTTCATCTTACTTTTTCACTTCTAACTTTTAAGTTCAGGAGTACACGTGTAGGATGTGCACGTTTGTTACATAGGTAGGTGTGTGCCATGGTGGTTTGCAGCACAGGTCATCCCATCACCCAGGTATTAAGCCCAGCATCCCTTAGCTACTCTTCCCTATCTTCTCCATCTTTCTACTCCTCACCCTCTGACCGGCTCCAGTGTGTGTTGTCTCTCCCCTTGTGTCTGTTTGGTCTCATTTAGCTCCCACTTAAAAGTGAGAACATGCAATATTTGGTTTTCTGTTCCTGCATTAGATGGCTAAGGATAATGGCCTCTAGCTCCATCCATGTCTGTGCAAAGGACATGATCTCGTTCCTTCTTATGGCTGCACAGTATTTCATGTTGTATGTGTACCACATTTTCTTTATCTAGTCTACCATTGATCGGCATCCAGGTTGATTCAATGTATATGCTATTGTGAATACTGCTACAGTGAACATATGTGTGCATGTGTCTTTATAATAGAGTGATTTGTATTCCTTTGGGTCTATACCCAGTAATGGGATTGCTGGGTCTAATGGTATTTCTGACTCAAGATCTTTGAGGAATCACCACACAGTCTTCCACAATGGTTGAACTAATTTACACTCCCGCGATCAGTGTATAAGTATTCCCTTTTCTTTACAACCTCACCAGCATCTGTTATTTTTTGACTTTTTAGTAATAGCCATTCTGACTGGTGTGAGATGGTCACTCATTGTGGTTTTGATTTGTATTTTTCTAATGATCAATGATGTTGAACTTTCTTTCATAGGCTTGTTGGCGGCATGTATGTCTTCTTTTGAGAAGTGTCTGTTCATATACTTGGCCCACTTTTAAATGGGGCTGTTTGTTATTTTCGTGTAAATTTATTTAAGTTCTTATAGATGGTGAATATTAGACTTTTGTCAGATGAATAGATTACACAAAGTTTCTCCCATTCTGTAGGTTGCCTGTTTACTCTGTTGATAGTTTCTTTTGCTGTACAGAAACACTTTAGTTTAACTAGATCCCATTTGTCAATTTTTGCTTTTGTTGCAATTGCTTTTGACTTTTGTCATGAAATCTTTGCCCGTGCCTATGTTCTGAATGGTATTGCCTAGTTTTTTTTTCCAGTGTTTTTATAGTTTTGGGTGTTACATTTAAGTCTTTATTTCATCTTGAGTTAATTTTTGTAAATGGTGTAAGGAAGGGGTCCAGTTTCAATTTTCTAGATATGGCTAGCCAGTTCTCCCAGCAGCTTCTATTAAATAGGGAATCCTTTCCCCAGTGGTTATTTTTGTCAGTTTTGTTGAAGATCAGATAGCTTAGGTGTGTGGCCTTATTTCTGGGTTCTCTATTATGTTTCACTGATCTATGTATCTGTTCTTGTACCAGTACCATGCTTGTACTAGTACCATGCTGTTTTGGTTACTGTAGCCCTGTAGTATAATTTGAAGTCAGGTAGCATGATGTCTCCAGCTTTGTTCTCTTCACTTAGGATTGTTTTGGCTATTCAGGCTCTTTTTCAGTTCCATATGAATTTTAAAAGAGCTTTTTCTAATTCTGTGAAGAATGTCAATGGTAGTTTAATGGGAATAACATTGAATCTATAAATTACTTTGGGCAGTATGGCCATTTTCATAATATTGATTCTTCCTGTCCATGAGCATGGATGTTTTTCCATTTGTTTCTGTCCTCTCTAATTTCTTTGAGCAGTGGTTTGTCATTCTCCTTGAAGAAGTCCTTCACTTCCCTTGTTAGTGGTATTCCTAGATATTTTATTCTTTTTGCAGCAGTTGTCAATGGGAGTTCATTTGCAATTTTGCTCTCGGTTTGCTTGTTGTTGGTAAACGCTAGCAATTTTCGTGTATTGATGTTGTGTCCTGATACTGTGTTGAAGCTGCTTGTCAGCTTAAGAAGCTTTTGGGCTGAGACAATGGGGTTTTCTAGACATAGGATTATGTCATTTGCAAATAAAGATAATTTGACTTTCTCCTTTCCTATTTGAATACTATTTCTTTCTCTTGCTTGATTGTCCTGGCCATAACTTCCAATACTGTGTTGAGTAGGAGAGATGAGAGAGGCCATCCTTGTCTTGTTCTAGTTTTCAAGAGGAGTGCTTCCAGCTTTTGCATTCAGTATGATGTTGGCTGTGGGTTTGTCTTTTATGGTTCTTATTATTTTGAGGTATGTTCCTTCAATACCTAGTTTATTGAGAGTTTTTTACATGAAGAGATGCTGAATTTTATCAAAGGTCTTGTCTGCATCTATTCAATAGATAATCATGTGTTCTTTTCTGATTCATCACATTTATTGATTTGCATATGTTGAACCAACCTTGCATGCCGGGGATGAAGCCAACTTAATCATGGTGGATAAGCTTTTTGATGTGCTGCTGGATTTGGTTTGCCAATATTTTGATGAGGATTTTTGCATTGACGTTCATCAAGGATATTGGCCTGAAGTTTTCTTTTTTTTGTTGTTGTATCTATACCAAGTTTTGGTATCAGTATGATACTGGCCTCATAGAATGAGTTAGGGAGGAGTCCCTCCTTCTCTATTTTTTGGCATAGTTTCAGTAGGAATGGCATCATCTCTTCTTTATACCTCTGCCCTCTAACTTTCCTTTAAAGTGTCTTCTAGTAAAGGATCAGGTCCAGTCCATGAATTAGGTGAAATCCAGTATCCCCAAATCCTAAACAATACTGACTAAACTAGTTTTGAAAATAAATTTAGAATCATCACGTCTTTACCATTTGTTTAGCTCACAGAATATGTACTGATTCTGCATCACATATTTAACCATCTTCTTTACCTAGATTTCTCACCTGCCCTTATAATATTATCATTAAACATAGAATCCAAGCATCTGTTTGTAATAAATACAACCAGGGTTTCCCCTTAAACACATATTCTATGAAAAACAAGCAAGTATTCAGTAGAAAATAGCATCCAAGTATACTAACATTATTTTAGGTTCAGGTTTTGATATCCATTAATATTGTTGTCTAAAATTTTTTAGGCTAATCCTGAGTTTTTAAAGACTCAGTGCAAATGAGTGCATGCTTATTTCATGGCTGATTTAAACGTGTACACTTCTTGCAGTTCTATTTAATGTCTCTAGCTGCAGCAGTCTGCCTGGCTAGAGCAGTGGAAGATAACAGCACTTTAGATAAGCACTGACCTTAAACATTATCTGTTGACTCTATGCTCATTTGCTTCTTGTGTTGTGTTCATCAATATATTACTAATACTTCACTATCATTTTACACAGCAGAATTTACAACTGCTTTTTTTGCTACAGACTTGATGAATTTCAGTTTTGTTAAAAATAAAAATTCTACACCTTGAAATCAGAATATGTAAAATACTTTAAACTGTACACAGTGTTTTTATTCTTTTAAAAAAATTATATTAAAATAGATATAGGATAAAGTTTACCATTTTAATCATTTTTAAATGTACAGTTCATTGGTGATTTAAGTTTTTAACTACTGATTAATCGTTCTAAAATTTTTTTCCTAAGCAATATGAAAGTGACCAATGCCACATGGCAGTTTTTCATCATTTTCAACACCACTTTTTTTTTATGATATGAGCTAAGGAACTCTTTATAACACCATCTTTGACAATTAGGCAATAGAATTACCTTGTAGTGAAACAATATCATTTGGTAGTGGCTGAGCACAGAAACTCTCTAGGTTGTCTGTGTATGAATTACAGCTCTGTCTTACTCTCTATGTAAACTTGTGCAAGTTCTAAACTCAGTGCCTCTGCTTTCTCATCTGTAAAATGAGGATTCTAGTATCTACTTTATAAGCTTGTTAAAAAGCTAAATGAGTTATCTGTGAAGCGCTTAGGATGGTGCCCGTCAGTACTATACAAGCATTGAAGAAATTAGTAACTTTAAAATATTAGGTTCATTAAATTGTAGAACTCCTATAGAAATTAAATATATACACGGCCAACTTCTCTCTATTGTGAATAGAGTTCCTATCTCATTTTTTGGACTGTAGACATCAAATGATAATCTCACATAATCTTCATTTGTTGTTAAGAGTGCTAAGGTTCAGGACTTGCCTGAGGTTACACAGCAGCAGAACCAGGACTCAAGCTCAGATCTTATGATTACAAACTCCAGGTTTTTATATTGTATATTAACCTGTTTGAAATTTACATTGGGGCGTCTGATTCTCATCTTCATAAGCATACCAAATTCATAATAAGCTATCATTCGTAAACTGGAAAACCGCACAGGCCTTCTTATTGATCAACTGTTGTTAATTCAGCCAACCTGATTAACTAGTTTAACCTTTAACCGGGGTCTTTCAAAGCTGAATAAAGATGTGAAAGGTCTTTTAGTCATGCTTAGGGCATTGATTTCTTGCCGTGGATTTGAAGGCTCTTCATGCTGTCATTAAAACCTAGGATTTACTTCATTCCCTTTTAACATAGCAGTAACTGGTTGTTATTACTACAAATGTTGTTATCCTGTTGGCGTCGTTCGTTTTGTGTTTTTTTATTTGTTTGTTTATATTTGTTTGTTTTGATCCTACTCTTGGTTCCCAGGCTTGCTGGTCATCACATTCTGCTATAGAGCTCCTTAAAAATACATATTCCTTGGCGTGAACCCGGGAGGCGGAGCTTGCAGTGAGCCGAGATCCGGTCACTGCACTCCAGCCTGGGCGACAGCGCGAGACTCCGTCTCAAACAAACAAACAAACAAACAAACAAACAAACAAACATATTCTTGGCCAGGCGCAGTGGCTCACGCCTGTAATCCCAGCACTTTGGGAGGCCGAAGCGGGCGGATCACACGAGGTCAGGAGATTGAGACCATCCTGGCTAACATGGTGAAACGCTGTCTCCACTAAAAATACAAAAAATTAGTCAGGCGTGGTGGCGGGCACCTATAGTCCCAGCTACTAGGGAGGCTGAGGCAGGGGAATGGTGTGAACCCGGGAGGTGGAGGTTGCAGTGAGCTGAGATCGCACCACTGCACTCCAGCCTGGGCAACAGAAGTCACTGTCCTTGGTAAATCTCAAGAATCACTGTATAGCAGATTATTTTCCCAAAAATATTTCCTGTGTGGTGCTGGAATTAACTAAAGAAGATATTTATGTGAATGTGCATTGCATTTATTGTGTTTACTCTATGGAATGTATGAAAGTGTTTATGAAGCTGTGGTACTGAAGAAGCCAGGAAAATCTTGGACAAGATTGTGACATTAAACTCCCTTGTCCTTTTAAATATGTTTCTTCTTTTGGTGGTGCCTGATTTTCTCTCTGCTGTGACAGCCAGAGCCCTCTCACTTTCTGTTCTCAAAATCTGATTTCAGGTCTATCACACTATATGACTGGCATATTGGTGGTATAAAAATTGTTTTCTAAAAGGATGTCACTCCAGATAATGGACAAACCTAAAATATCAAATTGGGGCTTCTTTAAAAAATATTGCCACATGCAGCAGTTGTGTAATCCTTCTAGATAGGAAAAGAGCTTAGATATTCAAAATCTTTAGTAAATATATGTTAAAGTCTAGGTGAATACAAAGCTTACCTAGTACCTTGTGATTTTTCTGATTGGTCCATTGGGACCATTTTATCATAAACTGCTTGATTTCCTACCTCCCTACCCCTACCTTCAATGTTGCAGGGAGTACCCAGTTAGGAATTTGACCTTCTGTCTTGATACTTTCAAATAATTTTAAGCCAAGTAATGGAATTACAGTATAAAGATTTGACTCCCAAATTTTCTTATTATTTTTCTCTGCCTAATTTCTTCTCTAGTGCCCATTGCATTCTTGGCATTATCTCTCAATCTGATGTAAGGGATCACACTAAACAGAGCTATCCTTTTTTTTCTTTTTCTTTTTCTTTTTTTCTTTGTCAGCTTTAATAGTTTACACTTTCCAATGGCATGGGGAGTGGGATACACAAGTTGTTTTGATCTTAAAATTCTGCTGAGTTAAGGAAGCAAAATTACTATTTGTGTCTGTAGGAAACTTAAGCAGAGTAAGCAACAACTCAGTAATATTTTTTAAGCAATATTTGCTTCAAGTATTCAATAATTTGAATAAGTTGTCTAAATAATCCAGATTTGATTGTTTGAAGATCGTATGAACCTATGTTAAAGTGACAGATAAGCAGGAAGGCAGATATTATTAGAAAGCCAAGGAGGCTAACTAAAGCTATGGCTTCTCTAATGCACATGGGTATAATGTAGCATTCTTCTAGTTTGTATCAAAGGAACAGGAATGTTCTTACTGTCTGCATTACTGGTTGCTGTTGCAGAAATCCAATTTAAAGAAGACAAGATATCCTAGTGATTAAGTTTCTACTGAACTGCTTTAAGTGAAAACGATCTGCCCAACAGAGGAAAAGAGCGATAACTTTGGCACAATAGTAAATAGAATGATGCGTCAGTGCAATACATGGTTAGAATCAGTGAGCTACATTGCAACTTTGAATGTATAAATAGCAGCAATTGACATAAATCTGTAGACAGATACTTTATAATAGGTGGTAGTGTTGGTTTTTAAACATTTAGTGGTGATGCAGTCCAAAGGATAATAATGTTTTATTTCTTTAGATTATGAGATCTATGACTTACATCCACATGTTGCTAAAGACAGATAAGAAATAATTTAAAGAAATGATCAATATTTGAAATCATATCAATGAATTTTTGAAGTTTGTAAGTATGTGTCATTCCAGTTTTCTAGATTTTAAATATATAAACATTGTGTATAAAAGATACATTTTCTAAATTGGAGGTGCTTATATTTGCAGTTAGCCTTAATATTGATATTTGAATTGATAATTTTAGATTATAGATGTTGTCATTGTACCTAGAGTATTGTTACAAGGTTCTCCCATTCCCCAGATTGGTCATACTGAGAACATTTGATTGAATTACTTTAAAATTATGTACCATTTTTTTATATAACATTATACTTGACATTAGACACACATTTTTTTCAAGAAAAAAAATGCTACCAATACTAGAGGATAAATCACTGACCTATGAAATACTTTACCCAAAATGAAGTTTTATATTATTTTAGTATCACTGTAATACCAGGTGACCATTATGTTTGTAAAATTTTATTTTTCCTTTGTAGAGGGTAATCACATAATTCAGGATTAAAAAATGTAGCAGCCTTTCATTTTCATCTCCAGTTTCCTGACTGGGTTGTTTTTCATGCCACCTTGAACGAAATATGTCTATTTATACTACTCAATAAATATCTACTGAACTCCTATTATTTGAAATTCTTCTAGGTTCCAAAGTGAACAAAACAGACAAAATTGAATGCCCTCATAAAATTTAAATTAGTGGAATAAGACATGTAATAAAGAAATAAATAAGAAAAACAATATAGTATGTTAGTTATTTTTGAGTTCTGTGTAGAAAAATCAGTGCAATAGGCAGAGTAAAGAAGTAGAATACCAAGGGGTGGGAAGGAAAGACTGTCACCTCCCTATCTATTCTAATATTCAAAGTCCCATAGCTAGGACATTCTTCCCTACAATTAACCAAACACCACTGGTTAGTTGATAATAATTGTTGTCTTGATTGTATTTTTCTTTCTTTTACTGCAAAAAGTAGTCAGGCCCCTTACATTTTCGTATGTCAGGAGAGTTTTCTGTTGTGGATGGTCAAAAGCAGGGTTTGCTTGTTTTCCTGACCCGAGTTCCTTGAGAGTGGCAGGGCGGACAGGGAACACAGAGGCCAGGACCACTGCAAGGGAGACACAGGAACAGCAAGGCAGAGAAGATAGTCTCTCACATTTAGAAGAGAACAAAAGTCTGTCAGTGCCCTGGGCATATGGCAGTACCCTGAAGAAGAACAGCACCATGGTATACCCCGGGAAGTTGAGCCCATGCTGTCAAGAGTCCTAGCCTCTGAAAAGATTCTTTTGTCAAGGTGTGGCAAAGAAGCTGTTGGGTTGCCTAACTTCAAGGGACGTGAACAAAAATAATATTCATGTAACCATGATGGGCTGAAGAGCAGTGATCTGCCCTCATTTTTCAAGCACCTTTTAGGCACAATGCCTTTCCGATTTATGTGAACCTAGGGAATGTAAAAGGTGGCCCCAAAATAACAGAGATCCAATTTCTTATTATCTTGGTTGGATGAGCACTGTCACATTCAATTTGATTTTGCAAATACAAGGTAATATGACATTGCTTACACATTCAAGTTTGAAAAGTAAGATTTATCCTGCTATAACCCCCGGTTATTATTTATTACATCTTGATTAGTTCTTTTGTAGAGGAAAAAGTCTTAAAATAGGAAGCAACAGAAGACATGACTTTCTGCCAGATTGCAAATTTCTCTCCACTGCCTTCACTGGTGGACAAACCCTTACGTATTTTTTCCTTGATTTTTTTTAATCCACATTAATATGTAGAAATAGCATAAACCTTGTTCAGTGAGTCAAAAGTTATTGAAAAGAGACATTCAATTTCTTCCTTAAGGAAATGGGAAAGGAAAAATGAGGTTAAGGCCTTCAGTTGGTCAATAATACCTGATTAAATAAGATCACATAGAATAGTGGTTTACAAACTTCAATTTTGGACACAGCTAGGGATTTTCTCAGACATACAGCATTATCTTCTCTGTCTAGCCACATGTTTAGTCTCAAACCTCACTCTTGCTCCAGACATTTCCATGCTTATTCATTTATCAAAAATCATTTATTTATATTCATAAGTTTACATAAATTTTTAGTCTAAGTGTCTTTCTTCTCTTCCTGTAATTATTACTTCTTTTATCCTCCACTGAAAATGTAATAAAACTGATTGAGAAAACTCAAGTTCAAACTTGCCACAGTAATATAGACATATTAAGGATATAATATTCTCTCTCAGAATTATAGGATTTACTGGAATGTGATGATCATGGTACCCACTCCTTCCTATAGTCTCATCTGGAGTTACTGGTATTAACCCTTGACTTTATAAGCTTTTAGATTCTTGGAAGTTTTTACTACAGAGCTGCCTTGAAAATGTTTAAATTTAAATTTTAAATTAAAAAATTAAAGTTTGTCTGTGTTTTGCTTTGGGTTGGGAGAGAACCTAATTCGAAAATTCTAAAATTATTAGATATACTCAGATTTTAGTGAAAGTCTTTAGAACCTCAAGCTAAGGACAAAAATAATTATTTTTGCATCACAAAGTGAGGTACAAGAGTATGTATGCAGAATTTACAAGGAGGTGCCAAACTAGCTTGGCAT
>NW_012098876.1:4793817-4795389 GCF_000951045.1 Mandrillus leucophaeus | reverse complement strand
GCAGTTGCTTTCTGCTTAAGCTTGAATCCTATTTTGAATAGTATTTGTCTTTGAGAATAATTATTTGTTAAATATGAACTTAATTATCTATTTGATTGCTGGTTAGAAAAGTAAATGTAAATGTTTCCATGCTTTCAAAAGATAATTTTTTAAATGTAGTTTTTACCTTAGTTTGATCTTATCTAATTTGTTTAGCTTTCTTTCCTTTGCTAATTTGTTTCTAAAATATAATATAAATGTGTTCCAAACCAAATATTTGTCTCTTTACATACTATGGCATTTTAAGATGGAACTTAACCATAATGGTATTACTGTAGTTCACTCAAGCATGATGTTCATTCATCTTTCACAAACTTTATCCAGTAATTAGTATATAGAATGAATCTATTATGTTTAGTGAGATGCTGAGTCTTAGCTTCTTGTCAATCCAGAAGCCTTTCAGTGGAAGATTCAAATTGAAAGATTATGATAATGTCTAAAAGAGCTAAGTTTATGAGAATGATTTCAAACAAACTTGTTTGTTAGCTTCTCAAAATAATGCAGTTAAATAAATGTGAATTACTTCAACATCTCACGAAAAGAACATAAACTCATTTTATATTTTTATTTTAATTAGAGAAAAAACTGGTTGTTCAGGTGGGAAATTTGAATTTTTAAAAGTAGATAGGACTGCTACTATTATGTAATATTATTCTGGTCTAATTGGCTAATATAACTAACCAAAGAAAGAATCAAAAGTGCCCACACAAGAAAGGAAGCAGAAAAATTACATTATTAGTAGACAAGTGTATACCTGTAAAACCCATGGAACTCAAACAAACAAAAAAAACCTATGGTAAACAAAACTATTATAAACAATGGGAAAAAATGATTAAAAGCATAAGAAAATTCAGTGGTGTGTCAGGTCATAATCTTTCTTCCTTAAAGAGACAAGCACACGTATGTTCATCACAGCATCATTCACAATAGCAAATAGATGGAATCAACCTAGATGCCCATCATTGGTAGTCTGGATAAAGAAAATGTGGTACATAGATACCACGGAATGCTACATAGCCATAAAAAGAACAAAATCATGTCATTTGTAGCAACATAGAGTCAGAGGTCATAATCCTAAGAGAATCAATGCAGAAACAGAAAACCAAATACCACATGTTCTCACTTCTAAGTGGAAGCTGAACATTGAGTACACATGGACACAAAGATAGGAACAGTAGACACCAGGGCCTACTTGAGGCAATCTTCTAGTAGGATGGGAGGAGAGTGAAGACAGAAAAACTACCATTGGGTACTGTGCTCATTGCCTGGGTGATGAAATAATCTGTACACCAGACCCACATAACACACAATTTACCCATGTAATGGACCTGAACATGTGGCCCCTGAACCCAAAATAAAAGTTGGAAGGGAAAAAAAAAAAAGAAGTAACCATTTTGAAAATATAAAGAGACTAAAATTCTCATTTATAATAGCAACAAAGCATAAATAATACACTGGTGTAAGCCTAAGAAGAAATGTGCAAGATCTGTGTGAATAAAACTTCAAAATGCTAAGAGACGGAAAATAAAGCCC
>NW_012098876.1:4793463-4793726 GCF_000951045.1 Mandrillus leucophaeus | reverse complement strand
AAGCTAAGGACAAAAATAATTATTTTTGCATCACAAAGTGAGGTACAAGAGTATGTATGCAGAATTTACAAGGAGGTGCCAAACTAGCTTGGCATCCCTTAAGTCAATTTTATAAAAGGTTGGAGGTTGAACATACAGAAATTTTTTGGTGGTGGTTCATGCTTGTAGTCCTAGCTACTTGGGAGGCTGAGGTGGAATGATCCCTTGAACTCAGGAGTTCAAGGGTTCAGTGAGCTATGATCATGACACTGCAGTCCAGCCTA
>NW_012098876.1:4787480-4789381 GCF_000951045.1 Mandrillus leucophaeus | reverse complement strand
AAGTACTTGAAATTATAGTTAATGGTTCAGGTTGTATTTAAATAAGAAAAGTTATATTGCTTAATAAATGGGATGGGTACAAATAGTAACCTGCGGGAAAAAAATAAAGTTGGAGCTATATATCATACTTATGTCCAAACTAGTTCTACAAGGAAGAAAGACTTAAATGAACAACAACAAAAAAAGAAAATACAAACGTACTAAAATACAAACTATAAACAGAGGAGAATATTTGTAGTACATAGAGGAAAGGGGTATTTTTTAAAAATATATAAAAATATTATTTTACAGTCAATAAGAAAAAGACCATTATACATACTAACACAGGACTTGAATAGTCATTCAATATAAAATAAAATATAAATGGCTTTTAAAAAACAATCACAACCTGCTGATTGTAGATCCCTAGGGCATTGAGAGAACATAGGCAGTAGCGAGGTAGTGGTTATAGTGGGCCTTGGGCGAGATCCAGTACTGTGCTGGCATCAGATCAGAGTCAGTGCATTCTCAGTGGTGGAGGCCACAAGGGTGCATGTGTCACATCATCCCCAGCCCCAGGTGACTCACAGAGAGCAATATTCTGTTTGTTTGTACGTAAGTCAGGGAAGAGAAAAAGAGTCTCTGCCTGATATTCCAGAGAATTCTTCTAGATCTTATCCAACACTCTGTGAGTCCGTAAGAGCCATAGCATTACTGAGCTTATGGTGCTCCCTAATGCAGATACAGCTTAGATCACAACACTCAAGCTCTTTTAAATACCTGGAAAGCCTTCCCAAGAACAACAGGTGCAAACAAACCCATACTGTGAAGACTACAATAAATACCTAACTCTTTAATGCCCAGACACTGATGAACATGCACAAGCATCAAGGCCATCCAGGAAAACATGACCTCATCAAACAAAGTAAATAAAGCAACAGGCACTAATCCTGAAGAGATATGTGACCTTTCAGACAGAATTCAAAATAGCTGTTTTGAGGAACTCAAAGAAATTCAAGATAACACAGAGAAGGAATTTTGAATTCTATCAGATTAATTGAAGAAAGAGATAGAAATAATTAAAAAGAATTAAGCAGAAATTCTGGATTGAAAAAATGCAATTGGCATAATGAAGAATGCATCAGAGTCTCAATAGCAGAATTGATCAAGCAGAAGAAAGAATTAATGGGCTTGAAGACAGGCTATTTGAAAATACAAAGAAGAGACAAAAGAGAAAAAAAAAAATAAAAGAATGAAGCACACCTACAAGATCTAGAAAATAGCCTCAAGAGGGCAAATCTAAGAGTTATTGGCCTTAAAGAGGAAGTAAAGAAAGAGATAGTGGTAGAAAGTTTATTTAAAGGGATAATAACAGAGAATTTCCCAAACACAGAGAAAGATATCAATATCCAAGTATAAGAAGATTATAGAATATCAAGCAGAATTAACACAAAGAAGACTAATTCAGGGCATTTAATAATCAAACTTCCAAAGTCAAGGATAAAGAAAGGATCCTAAAAGCAGCAAGTAAAAAGAAACAAATAACAAACAATGGTTCTCCAATATACCTGTCAGCAAACTTTTCAGTGGAAACCTTACAGGCCAGGAGAGAGTGGCATAACATATTTGAAGTGCTGAAGCAGAAAAACTTCTACCCTAGAATAGTGTATCTAACAAAAATATCCTTCAAACATGCAGGAGAAATAAAGATTTTCCCAGACAAACAAAAGCGGAGAGATTTCCTCAACACCAGACCTGTCCTACAAGAAATGATAAAAAGAGTACTTCAATCAGAAAGAAAAGGATCTTACTGAGCAACACAACATCATCTGAAGATCCAAAACTCACTGGCAATAGAAAGTACACAGAAAAACACAGAATATTATAACACAGTAACTGTGGTGTGTAAACTACTCTTCAGT
>NW_012098876.1:4785672-4787190 GCF_000951045.1 Mandrillus leucophaeus | reverse complement strand
AACCTTCATTAAGAGGAAGAGAAGAAGGAAAGAAAGAAGGAGGATTTGTAAAACAACCAGAAAACAAATAACAAAAGGAGTAAGTCCTTACTTATCGATAATAACATTGAATGTAAATAGACTAAACTCTCCAATCAAAAGACATAGAGTGGCTGAATGGATTTTAAAATAAGATCCAATATCCATTCCTTACAAGAAACATACTTCACGTATAAAGACACATGTACTCTGAAAATAAAAGATGGAAAAAGATATTCCATGCCAATGGAAACCGCAAAAGAGCAGGAGTAGATACACTTAATACTAGACAGTATAGGTTTCAAGACAAAAACTGTAAGAAGAGGCAAAGAAGATTATTATATAATGATAAAGGAGTTCATTTATCAAGAGGATATAACAGTTGTAAATATATATATGTGTGTGTATATATACATATATAAATATATATGTGTGTGTATATAAATATATGTGTGTGTGTGTGTGTGTGTGTGTGTGTGTATATTTATATATGCATGCACTGGAGCACCCAGACATATAAAGCAAATATTATTAAAGCTAAAGAGATAGATAGATCCCAATACAATAATAGCTGGAGACTTCAACATCCCACTTGCAGCATTGGATAGATCTTCCAGACAGAAAATTAACAAGGAAATATCAGACTTAGTCTGCACTTTGGAACATATGGACCAAATAGACATTTACAGAACATTTCATCCTATGGCTGCAGAATACATATTCTTTTCCTTAGCACATAGATGATTCTCAAAGATAGACCATATGTTAGGTCACAAAACAAGTCTTAAAACATTCAAAAAAATTGAATGTATGTCAAGTAACTTATCTTACTGCAATGGAATAAAACTAGAAATAAATAACAAGAAGAATTTTGAAAACTATACAAACACATGGAAATTAAACAGTATGCTCCTGAATAACCAGTGGTTCAATGCAGAAATTAAGAAGGAAATTTAGGCTGGGCACGGTGGCTCACGCCTGTAATCCCGGCACTTTTGGAGGCCGAGGCGGGCGGATCATGAAGTCAGGAGACCGAGACCACCCTGGTCAACGTGGTAAAACCCCATCTCTACTAAAAATACAAAAATTAGATGGGTGTGGTGGTGTATGCCTGTAATCCCAGCTATTCGGGAGACTTAGGCAGGAGAATTGCTTGAACCAGGGAGTCAGAGGTTGCAGTGACCCGAGATCGCGTCACAGCACTCTAGTCTGGCGACAGAGCGAGACTCCATCTAAAAAAAACAAGGAAATTAAAAAATTTATTGAAACAAATGATAATGGAAACATGACATACCAAAACCTATGAGATATAGTAAATGCACTACTAAAAGGGAAGTTTATAGCCATGAGTGCCTAAAGAAGAAAAGTTTCAAATAAATAACCTAATGATACATTATAAAGTACTAAAAAAGCAAGAACAAACAAAACTCAAACTCAACTGATTTTCTTTTACTCAAATTAGTAGAAGAAAAATATTGAAGATTAGAGATGAAATAAATG
>NW_012098876.1:4782506-4785077 GCF_000951045.1 Mandrillus leucophaeus | reverse complement strand
CAGTATTACTCTGGTACCAAAACCAGACAAACATACATCAAAAAAGAAAACTACAGGTCAATATCTCTGATGAATATTGATGCAAAAATCCTCAACCAAATACTAGCAAATATAACCAAACAACACATTAACAAGATGATTCATTATGATCAAGTGGGGTTTATCCCAGGGATGCAGGGTTGATTCAACATACACAAATCAATCAATGTGGCATATCAACAGAATTAAGGACAAAAACCATATGATCATCTCAATTGATGCTAAAAGAAGAATTTGATAAAATTCAGCATCCTTTTATGATAAAAACCTCAGAAAACTGGGTATATAAGAAACATACCTCAATATAATAAAAACCACAGACACACAGCTAGTATGTATCATACTGAATGGGGAAAAACTGAAAGCCTTTTTTTTTAAATTTGGAACATGACAAGGATACCCATTGTTATTCAACATAGTGCTAGCTAGTGCAATTAGACAAGAGAAGGAAATAAAGGGCATCCAGATTAAAAAGGAAGAAGTCAAATTATCCTTGTTTGCAGGTGATATCATCTTATATTTGGAGAAACCTAAAGACTTCACCAAAAAGCTGTTAGAACTCATAATCAAATTCGGTAAAGTTGTAGGATACTAATCAACATACAAAAATACTAATCAACATACAAAAATCAGTGGGATATTTATATGCCCATAGTGAACAATGTGAAAAACAAATAAAACAGTAATACTGTTTACATTAGCTACATATAAAATAAAATACCTAGGAATTATCTTGACCAAAAAAGTGAAAATTTTCTGCAATGAAAACTGTAAAACAATGATGCAAGAAATTGAAGAGGACAGAAAAAAATGGAAACATATTTCATGTTTATGGATTGTAAGAATCAATATTGTTAAAATGTCCATACTACCCAAAGCAATCTACAGATTTAGTGCAATCCCTATGAAAATACCAATGACATCCTTCACAGAAATAGAGGAAAAGAATCCTAATATTTATGTGGAACCACAAAAGGCTCAGAATAGCCAAAGCTATCCTAAGCAAAAGGAACAAAACTGAAGAAATCACATTACCTGACTTCAAATTATACTATAGAGCTATAGTAACAAAAATGGTATGGTAATGGCATAAAAGCAGACACATAGACCAGTGGAACAGAACAGAGAACCCAGAAATAAATCCATACATCTACAATGAGCTCATTTTTGACAAAGGTGCCAAGAACATACATTAGGAAAATAACAGTCTACAATAAATGGTGCTGGGAAAACTGGATATCCATATGCAGTAGAAAAACTAGAACCCTATCTCCTGCCATATATGAAAATCAAATCAAAATGGATTAAAGACTAAAATCTAAGACCTCAAACTATGAAACTACTACAAGCAAACTTTGGAGAAACTTACCAGGACATCAGTCTTGGCAAAGATTCCTTGAGTAATACTCCACAAGCACAGGCAACCAAAGCAAAAAATGGACAAGTGGGATAACATAAAGTTAAAAGCTTCTGCACAACAAAGGAAACAATCAACAAAGTGAAGAGACAACCCACAGAATGGGAATAAATATTTGCAAACTACCCATTCAACAAGGGACTAATAACCAGAATATACAAGAAGCTCAAACAGCTCTATAGGGAAAAAAAAAATCTAATAATCCAATATAAAAAATGGGCAAATGATTTGAATATACATTTCTCAAAAGAAGACATACAAATGACAAACAGGCATATGAAAAGGTGCTCAACATCACTGATCACCAGAGAGGCAAATTAAAACTACAATGAGATATTATTTTACCCCAGATAAAATGGCTTATATCCAAAAGACAAGCAATAACAAATGCTGGTGAGGATGTGGAGAAAAGGGAATCCTTGTACAGTGTTGATGGGAGTATAAATTAGTACAACTACTATTGAGAATACTTTGGAAGTTCATCAAAAACTAAAAGTAGGCTGGGTACAGTGGCTCATGCCTGTAATCCCAGCACTCTGGGAGGCCAAGGTGGGTGTATCACTTGAGGTCAGGAGTTCAAGACCAGCCTGCCCAACTTGGCAAACCCCATCTCTACTAAAAATACAAAAGTTGGCCAGGCGTGATGGTGCATGCCTGTAATCCCAGCTACTTGGGAGACTGAGGCAGGAGAATTGCTTGAACCCAGGAGGCGGAGGCTGCACTGGGCCGAAATCATGCCACTGCACTCCAGTCTGGGTGACAGAGTAACACTTTGTCACAAAAATAAATAAATGAATAAATAAATAGAGCTACTATATGATCCAACCATCACACTTCTATGTATATACCCAAAAGAAAGGAAATCGGTTTATTGAAGAGATAATCTGCACTCTAATGTTTATTGTAGCACTGTTCACAATAGCCAAGATTTGGATGCAACCTAAGGGTCTATCAGTATATGAATGGTTAAACAAAACATGGATCATGCCATGGATTACTATTCAGCCATGAAAATGAATGAGATCCAATGATTTGCAACAACATGGATGGAACTGGAGGTCATTACGTTAAGTGAAATAAGCACAGAAAGATAAACTTTGCATTTTCTCACTTAT
>NW_012098876.1:4771535-4781536 GCF_000951045.1 Mandrillus leucophaeus | reverse complement strand
TTTTTAGTAGAGGCGGGGTTTCACCATGTTGCCTAAGCAGGTCTCGAACTCCTGAGCTCAGGTAACCTGCCCAACTCTCAAACTCCCAACCTAGCCTCCCAAAGTGCTAGGATTACCCGCATGAGCCACCGCGCCCGGCCCCGAACTCTTGATCTTTCTCCTAATCTTTCTTTATTGACAGCCTGCTTCATCTCAGTAGAGAGCAAATTCCATCCTTTTGCCCGCTGGGTTTGAAAGTCCTAGAGTAATCCTCCGTTTCTCCCAAAACCAATTTTCAAGTGGTCAGGAAGTGCTTTTTGCTCTATCATCAGATTATATCCAGAGCCCTAACACTTTTTATCACAGTAACTGTTACTGCCCTGGTCCACACTGCCATCATTTCTTGCATAAATTATTGCAATAGGCTCCTAATTGTCCTGCTTCTATACTTGCCTCTGTATAGCCTTTCCTCATCAAAGCAATCAGAATGACTTCTTTAAAAACAGGAATTCAAATCAAATATTAATTTTATGCTCAGAACTCTGCCATAGTGTCTATTTCACTCAAAGTAATAGCCAAAGACCCTACAATGGCTTGCAAAGGGCTTGATGATGTGGCCCTTGTTAATTTTCTGAAATCATTTCCTGTTACTCTCTCTCTTCAACATTAGACTCAGCTACCCTGGATTCTTTGATACTTCTTGAATATACATGTACTCTCCCACATTAGAGGATTTTTTCTCTACCTGGAGTATATTTTCCTTGGATATATATGTGGGTAACTTCCTGGCCTCCTTCAGGGAGATCATAGCCTAAATTCACCTTTTTGATGAGAGTTACCTTGACCACTCATTACCCACCCTGACTTTGCCTTACATTTTATTACAGAGCACTTATCACCTCTTATACTATAGCCTTATGTTTTATGCTTGTTATAAATTGTCTCTTCTCATGGGTTAGAATGTAAGCTTTGTCTGTTTTCTTCAATGATAGATCCTGAGAGTCTGGAATATGCTGTATCAATAAATTCAGCAATCTTCAAGAAAATTTTAAAAATCAATTATATATAACTATTCATAACATTAATTATATATTTATATAAGTTATAGAAATATATAATGTTATAATATATACATTGTATAATTATATAAATATATATCTCTGGAAGACTGTAAAAGCAACTAGTAACAGTAATTTGGGGAGAAGTAGTACCTGGGATGGGAAGGAAGGCACATTCCATACTGTGAGAATTTGCACCTTATCACTTCTTCAATAAAAAAAAAAAAGGAATTTAAAAATACAAAGCACAGTTGAGCCTAATTTGGAAATTAAAATTCTTCGTAAAATAGATCCTTAGTTTTTTGAGTTCCTTAGGAGGTTTTAATTTGTATTACCACTAGGTGGCACATGCCTACTGATAAGTTCAAAGATTCCCAGACACAAGTGTTAAACCTTTCAGTTCCCCTAAGTCATCAAAGTTTATTTTAGCTATATGGCACTGATTTTTCTCAAGAATTTTCTTTAACTATTTTCTTATACTATTTCTGTAGGGCAGCAGTCTCCAACCTTTTTGGCACCAGGGACCGGTTTCATGGAAGACAATTTTTCCATAGACTAGGGGAGGAAGGGGGATGGTTTCAGGATGATTTAAGTGCATTACATTTATTGTGCACTTTATTTCTATTATTATTACATTGTAATATATAATGAAATAGTTATATAACTCACCATAATGTAGAGTCAGTGAAAGCACTGAGCTTGTTTTCCTCCATCTAGAGGGTCCCATCCGGAGGTGATGGGAGACAATGACAGATCCTCAGGCATCAGATTCTTATAAGGAGCACACAACCTAGATCTCTCTCACGTGCAGTTTACAATAGAATTCATGTTCCTATGAGAATCTAATGCCGCAGCTGACCTGACAGGAGGTGGAGCTCAGGAAGTAATGCTTGTTCGTCCCCCATTCCTCTCTTTCTGTGCTGCCCAGTTCCTAACCGATCACGGACTAGTACTGGTCCGACCCCTGCTTTAGGGAATATTACAGGAACTGTTCTTACACCATTGCTATATACACAATAGTATGGGAACTGTTTTGTGCTATAAGCTTTAAAGTGATTTTTCACTACAATTTCTAATTTAATTTTATAACATTTGACTTGCAGAAATGTCTTAAATCTGTGAAGGCTAGCTTAGACATTCTTCAAATAATTTAAAATTTCCAGTATTTGGTGAATTGTATCTGTCTCTTTTCATCTGTTTCCTATGAAATAACTTACTTAATAAATGAAATTTATAGATTATGTGTCCAAAAGTAAATTTTTGTTTGATCCTATTGTTTCATTGCTTTTATGTCAAGTTAATCTTTGCCCAGGACCAAATGCAATTTATCAGCCTCTTTCTGAATACTTTATATAATATACCATGAGGTATAGGCAAATGGGTACTGTGGAGGATGCAAAGATGAAATGTTATTTATTGCCTCCATCTTCATGGACCTTTCATTTTATGGGTAGTGATGTCATGAACACAAATAACTATAACAGAAGTCAGAAAGTAGTAAATCAGTAAAAGAAAGTATTATGTGTAGTGGGAGCACAGACTTGATATTAATTTAGGGACTCTAAGAGTATGGTGACATTTGAGAAGAGCTTTAAATGTATAGTTTAATTCTCTGAATTAATTCAATATGGGTCTTATATAGATTTACATTTCTGTGAAAAGGGTGAATTATACATCTGAGAGAAAAATATAATCTTTATAGATAGGTGATAATTATAGGTTAATAAAATAAATAGCCATATTCCTTTGGCTGGTAAAGTATTTTGAATAAAATGAAAATGATGGCATGCATTTTATAAATATAACATTTAAAAACATTATACAAATCTTTTTTGCTGAGTTTTAAAATAACACTGAAAACATTATTGGACTAGGTCAATTTAGTATTTATTTTTGACCCAGATTTTTTTTCATTTTGTTTTTCTTTTTAAAATATATTTTTGTAAACTAAATAGGTATTTAGAAAATGTACTGTATCCAAGTAAAATAACTTATTGAATTCTTATTATGCCATGAAACTATAATCTATTATTTTATTTCATACTCATGAAACCTTATGATATATGTAGTGTTATCATTCATATTTTCTAGATAAAGAAACTAGGGCACAGAAAGTTTAAGAAACTTGTAAGCTCGCCGGGCGCGGTGGCTCAAGCCTGTAATCCCAGCACTTTGGGAGGCTGAGACGGGCGGATCACGAGGTCAGGAGATCGACACCATCCTGGCTAACACGGTGAAACCCCGTCTCTACTAAAAATACAAAAAACTAGCCGGGCGAGGTGGCGGGCGCCTGTAGTCCCAGCTACTGGGGAGGCTGAGGCAGGAGAATGGCGCAAACCCGGGAGGCGGAGCTTGCAGTGAGCTGAGATCCGGCCACTGCACTCCAGCCCGGGCTACAGAGCAAGACTCCGTCTCAAAAAAAAAAAAAAAAAGAAAGAAACTTGTATGCATATGTTAATATCTGCCGTAACACTAAAACTAGATGTCAATATAATTTCTTTTTATTTTATTTTATTTTATTTTATTTTAGAGACAGAGTCTTACTCTGTCACCCAGACTGGAGTGCACTGGCACAATCTTGCATCACTGCAACATCTGCCTCCCAGGTTCAATCTGTTCTCCTACCTCAGCCTCCCAAGTAGCTGGAATTAACAGGCATGAGCCACTGCACCCTGCCAAATTAATTTTCTTCTAATAAGAAACTTGCTTTTCAATTTGTACCACTTTAGTATAATTGCTATGTTGTTTAAAAAGAAATCAACATTATTCTTATTAAATCTATTAATATTAACTACTTTGTTATGTAGCGAACCAAACATCTGACCCTTTGACTATTAAATTGCAAAATTTTCACAATTTTGCTGAATTCTAAAATAATAATAAAATAATAATTAGATACCAAAGTCTAAGAAATATACTATACAATGCTCCAAATTAGATTTTGTTCCAGCTTAATCAGTGGATTTTAAAACAAAGTTATATATTTAAAAAAGAATTTTATTCTTTTTTCTGTATTTATATAGCCAGAAAAATGTAAGAATAAAAAGAAGTGGTATAAAAGTGCACTTCAAGAAGCATATCTACTCTATGGATATTCTCATGAGCAAAGACTGGAAATGTGCTGCCTATCAAAACAACAAGGTATGTCAATATTTTTTCTTTATTACTCCAAAATAAGGATTTATCCAAATGCATGTTTTCCGAAATATGTTTGCTCATTCAAAAATCTGTCTCTTTCTGTTCATAGGGAAATAGTATGTCATTGTTTATTGGAAAATTATTTTTATATGAATGAATAGTATATATTTTGTCCCCTAAAACTATTTTCAATGACTAAACATACACTCTATTTAAATACAGGAGTTCTTGTTAGCACTTTTGTTATCTTCTTTACTCTTAGACTATCTACATATCCCCTTGTGTATTTCAAATGCATATATTTCACAATGGGAACCATAGCTTTAAATATATTCATGACATTAAAATTTCACTTGGATATGCTGTATTATTACAGAACAAAGTATTTTCAAAATGTTGCATTTTAAAATAAGTTCAGGGCAGGAATAGAAGATAAACTTCAACTTTCAAAAAATTAGGCGAAAAATTGTGGTAATATTTCAGGTTATTTTCACAGAAAGTTTTATTGAATTCTCAATACTATGGTGTATAGTTAGCTTTTTAAACGAAACCATTTGAAAGATTATAGTAGGTTTGTTTTTTTTTGTATATATTTAACTTTTAAGTTCAGGGGTACATGTGCAGGCTTGTTATATAGGTAAATTTGTGTCATGGGAATGTGTTATAAAGATATTTCATAACCCAGGTATTAAGCCTAGTACACATTAGTTATTTTTCCTGATTCTTTTCCTCCTCCCACCTTCCACCCTCTGATAAACCCCAGTGTGTGTTCTTCTCTATGTGCCAATTTATTCTTATCAATTAGCTCCCACTTATAGGTGAGAACATGCAGTATTTGGTTTTGTTCCTGCATTAGTTTGCTAAGGCTAATGGCATCCAGCTCCATCCATGTCCCTGCAAAGGACTGATCTCGTTCTTTTCTATGGCCGCATAGTATTCCATGGTGTACAGGTACCGTATTTTCTTTATTGCAGTGTACAAGTACCACGTTTTCTTTAACACATTTTCTTTATCCACATTTTCTTTATACCATTGATGGGCATTTAGTTTGAGTCATTGTCTTTGCTATTGTGAATAGTGTTGAACACACGTGTGCAAGTGTCTTTATAATAGAATGATTTATATTCCTTTGGGTATATACTCAGTAATAAGATTGCTGGATTGAGTGGTATTTCTGCCCCTAGGTCTCTGAGCAATCACCACACTGTCTTCCACAATGGTTGAACTAATTTACACTCCCACCAACAGTGTATAAGTGTTCCTTTTTCTCCTCAACCTCACCACCATCTGTTATTTTTTGACTTTTTAATAGTAGCCATTCTGACTAGTGTGAGATGGTATCTCGTGATTTTGATTTACATTTCTCTAATGATCAGTGATGTTGAACGTTTTTTCTTATGTAGGTTGACCACATGTATGTCTTTTTAAATTGTTAGTCTGTGTCCTTTGCCCACTTTTTAATTTTTTTTTTTTTTTTTTGTGAACTTGCTTAAGTACCCTATAGATGGTGGGTATTAGACCTTTGTCAGATGCATAGATTGCAAAAATTTTCTTCCATTCAGTAAGTTCTCTGCTCACTCTGTTGATAGTTTCTATTACTGCACTCTTTAGTTTAATTAGATCCCATTTGTAAATTTTTGCTGTGTTCCAGTTGCTTTTGGTGTCTTCATTGTGAAATCTTTGCCCATGCCTATGTCCTGAATGGTATTGCCTAGGTTGTCTTCCAGGGTTTTTATAGTTTTGGGTTTTACATTTAAGTCTTTAATCCATCTTGAGTTAATTTTTGTATACGGTATAAGGAAGTGGGGCAGGGTCCAGTTTCAATTTTCTGCATATGGCTAGCCAGTTCTCCCAGCACCATTTATAGGGAATCCTTTCCTCATTTTTTTTTTTTTTTTTTTTGACAGTCTTGCCCTGTTGCCCAGGCTGGAGTGCAATGGTGTGATCTCGGCTCACTGCAAGCTCCACCTCCTGGGTTCAAGCGATTCTCCTGCCTCAGCCTCCCGAGTAGTCGGGATTACAGGCACATGCCACCATGCCCAGCCAATTTTTTGTATCTTTAGTAGAGATGGGGTTTCACTATGTCGGCCAGGCTGGTCTTGAACTTCCCATTGCTTGTTTTTGTCAGGTTTGTTGAAGATCAGATAGTTGTAGGCATGTGGCCTTATTTCTGAGTTCTTTATTCTGTTCCATTGATCTATGGATATGACACATTTTTAACTCTAAAAAGAAGATGATTGCCACATAAAATGATAACATTTATTTATTTGTTTATTTAGATGGAGTCTCACTCTGTCGCCCAGGCTGGAGTGCAGGGACGCGATCTTGGCTCACCACAAGCTCCGCCTCCTAGGTTCTAGCAAGTCTCCTGCCTCAGCCTCCCGAGTAGCTGGGATTACAGATGCCCGCCACCACGCCCAGCTAATTTTTGTATTTTCAGTAGAGACAAGGTTTCACCATATTGTCCAGGCTGGTCTTGAACTCCTGAACTCAGGTGATCCATCTGCCTTGGCCTCCCAAAGTGCTGGCATCACAGGCATGAGATAGTTTTTATTAAACTTAAATATGTTTAAATTGCTTTCTGCTTAGTGATTATAATCATTTAATATTTTATAAGCCCCTCTTTGTCTTTATTACTTTAAGTTCTAAACAGATTACTCTATGGATAGAAGGATCCGGACTTTGATGCTGACTGGATTTTAAAGTAGCAATGATTTTTTTTTTCTCCTTTGGAAAACTTTGATTTATATTTACAAAAAAATGTATATGTGAAAAGATTTTATTTGAGAAAAAATTTAAATTTCAACCCAGCCACCTAAGTTTAGGATTTAAAGAAAATAAGTAGGTTTGAAAAGAGTGGAAAAAGAATGACAAATACACTACTCAGGTTTACTCTGAGACCATGAGAAGAGACATTTATTACTACAAATGCAATTTTATTCCTGTGCTGAAAATATAATGTCTCTGTTTATTAGCAATAAAGGTTGAACTCACTGTATTGTCACAAATATAATTTTTTGCCTTGCACAGACTATACATTTCTGTTATTTAATCACAAAAACCTTTTAGACATTTAATTTTTTGAACATTAATAGCTTTAAGTAATATAGTCATTTACTTTTTAAACTTATATCTATTTCTCACGAGGAGTAGACTTGCACTCTCAATTAGCAGTGGGTCCTTTGACATTCTTGCCTGTCCAGAGACTCTGAAGAAGGATTATTTCTGATTGGTTTTGCAGCAATAGCTCATTTTCCTGCTGAAAGTCAGATTATTTTTACATGCAGAGTTTTATGTAATTCAGCCTGATTCTTGAGAGCCGTATGCCTAACAGCTTTCATTTTGTCTCTTAAGTAGCCAAAATGGAAGGGCATGAACTTTCAGGACTTCAGAATTCCAGGAGTTCAGTCTTTGCAGTAACAGGCTCACAATTCACTATTCACTATCTCCAAAATAGTCATGTAATCCTTGTGTCTGCTTAGCATCCAGTGTAGATTCTGGTAAAGTATTCAACTTCTTTCTGTATTCAAAAGTAGTTTTGAGAGATAAGTAGCCACCGTTTAGATATTTCACCAAAGATGAATAACTTAGCAGCAATCCACTTTTTAACCCAGCAACTTTAAAGGTTTCTTCACCTAACAATTTATTTTTCCAACCTAGAAATAAATTACCCCAATATTTAACCTATAGTCTTCCTACCATGCAGAAATTGGTATAGTATTTTATCTGATGCAACTCTCTCATTGTTGAAATATGCAGGATCTTTAAATATATGTAAATTTTTTAATATAACTTTAAATATAACCCAATCAGATTATAACAGTCTCACCCTCATAATTTAGTTGTTCTGTTTTTGTTGCATTTATTACTACTACTGTAACTAAGTAATTCTGCTGGAGCTAGAAAATTTTTTATCTTATATAGAAACATTCATTTTAATTATACTTCTAAAAATAAATAGACCATTATCCATAGAATAATGATTAATCTTAATAAAGATTAAGACTTTCTTTCATGCTCTACATTTTAGAATTGATGTCCTTATTTCTAACTTTTTCCCAGAATTATTTATATTGTAAAAAAATTGACTTGATTTTTTAGAGCAGTTTTAAGTTCACAGAAAATTGAGTGGAAAGTACAGAGAGTTCCCATATATCTCCTCCACATAGCCCCTAAACACACAACCTTCCCCACTATCAACATCCCATACCATGAGATCTATTTCTTACAATTGATGAACCTACACTGACACGTCATTATCACCCAAAGTCCTTAGTTTACATTAGGGTTTACTCTTGCTGTTATACATTCTGTGGGTTTGGAGAAATGTATAATGACCTGTATCCACCATTGTAGTATCATGTAGAGTAGTTTCACTGCTCTAAAAATCCAAGGGTCAAAGGGTCAGATGTTTGGTTCGCTTCCATATTGGGTTGGCTATTCTGGGTCTTTTGCCTTTCCATATACATTTTAGAATCAGTTTGTTGATTTCACAAAATAACGTGCTGGCATTTTATTGGGATCGTGTTGAATGTATATATCAAGTTGGGAAGAGCTGACATCTTGACAATATTGAGTCTTTTTATCAGTGAACATGGAATATCTTCAAGTTTATTCAGTTCTTTTTTGATTTATTTTTATCAGAGTTTGGTAGTTTTCCTCATTTAGATCTTATACTTTTTTTTTTAGATTTATGCTTAACTAATTCACTTTGAGGTTTGCCAGTGTAAATTCTAATGTGTTTTCATTTCAAATTCTACTTGTTTGGTACTGGTATATCAGAAATCTATTTATTTTTGCATTTTAACCTTGTATCCTGCAACCTTGCTATAATCTATTATTAATTACAGGATTTTTTTTTTGTCTATTCTTTTGGATTTACTACATAGACAATCATATCATGTGCAAAGAGACTTTTATTTCTTCTTTCCAAATCTATATACCTTTTATTTTCATTTATTGTCTTACCGTGTTATCTAGAAATTCCAGTACAATATTGAGAAGAGTGGTGAGTGAGAAAACCCTTGACTTGTTCTTCATCTTAGCATGACAGCTTCTAGCTTGTTACCATTAAATATGATACTAGCTTTAGATATTTTGTAAATGCTCTTTATGAAGCTGAGGAAGTTCCCCTGTCTTCCTTGTTTCCTGAGGTGTTTTTTTTTCTTCTTTATGCTGTTAATGCAATTGATTGATTAAATTAATTGGTTTCCAATTTTTGAACTACCTTGCATTGAATGAGTTAGAAAGTATTTTCTCTGCTTATATCTTCTGGAAAAGGTTATGGAGAATTGGCATATTTCTTCCTATATGTTTGATAGCATTCACCAGTGAACCCATCTGGGCTTGCTGCTTTTTGTTTTGGAAGGTTATTATATTGATTCAATTTCTTTAGTAGTATAGGTCTATTCAGATTGCCTGTTTCTTTTTGTAGAATTTTAGCAGAGTGACTCTTTCAAGAAATTGGTCCATTTCATCTAGGTTATAAAATTTGTGGGCATAGAGTTGTTCATAATGTTCCTTTATTTTCTTTTAATGCCCATGGGATTTGTTATAATGTCTACCTCTTTCATTTCTAGTATTAGTAATATGTGCCCACCTGCCTCTCTCCCTTTCCTCCTTCCTTCCTGTCTCTCCCCCTCCCTCCCTTCCTTCCTTCCTTTCTTCCTGCCTTCCTTCCTTCCTGCCTTCCTGTCTTCCTTCCTGTCTTCCTGTCTTCCTTCCTTCCTGTCTTCCTGTCTTCCTTCCTTCCTGTCTTCCTGTCTTCCTTCCTTCTTGTCTTCCTTCCTTCTCTCTCCTTCCTTCCTTCTCTCTCCTTCCTTCCTT
>NW_012098876.1:4724469-4771485 GCF_000951045.1 Mandrillus leucophaeus | reverse complement strand
CTTGCTATAATCTATTATTAATTACAGGATTTTTTTTTTGTCTATTCTTTTGGATTTACTACATAGACAATCATATCATGTGCAAAGAGACTTTTATTTCTTCTTTCCAAATCTATATACCTTTTATTTTCATTTATTGTCTTACCGTGTTATCTAGAAATTCCAGTACAATATTGAGAAGAGTGGTGAGTGAGAAAACCCTTGACTTGTTCTTCATCTTAGCATGACAGCTTCTAGCTTGTTACCATTAAATATGATACTAGCTTTAGATATTTTGTAAATGCTCTTTATGAAGCTGAGGAAGTTCCCCTGTCTTCCTTGTTTCCTGAGGTGTTTTTTTTTCTTCTTTATGCTGTTAATGCAATTGATTGATTAAATTAATTGGTTTCCAATTTTTGAACTACCTTGCATTGAATGAGTTAGAAAGTATTTTCTCTGCTTATATCTTCTGGAAAAGGTTATGGAGAATTGGCATATTTCTTCCTATATGTTTGATAGCATTCACCAGTGAACCCATCTGGGCTTGCTGCTTTTTGTTTTGGAAGGTTATTATATTGATTCAATTTCTTTAGTAGTATAGGTCTATTCAGATTGCCTGTTTCTTTTTGTAGAATTTTAGCAGAGTGACTCTTTCAAGAAATTGGTCCATTTCATCTAGGTTATAAAATTTGTGGGCATAGAGTTGTTCATAATGTTCCTTTATTTTCTTTTAATGCCCATGGGATTTGTTATAATGTCTACCTCTTTCATTTCTAGTATTAGTAATATGTGCCCACCTGCCTCTCTCCCTTTCCTCCTTCCTTCCTGTCTCTCCCCCTCCCTCCCTTCCTTCCTTCCTTTCTTCCTGCCTTCCTTCCTTCCTGCCTTCCTGTCTTCCTTCCTGTCTTCCTGTCTTCCTTCCTTCCTGTCTTCCTGTCTTCCTTCCTTCCTGTCTTCCTGTCTTCCTTCCTTCTTGTCTTCCTTCCTTCTCTCTCCTTCCTTCCTTCTCTCTCCTTCCTTCCTTCCTTCCTTCCTTCCTTCCTTCTTTCCTTCCTTCCTTCCTTTCCTTCCTTCCTTCTTTACTTTCTCCTTCCTTCCTTCCTTCCTTCCTTCCTTCCTTCTTTCCTTCCTTCCTTCCTCTCTTTAGTCATCAAATTTACTGATCTTTCAAAGAACTAGCTTATGGTTGTATTGATTTTTCTCTATCTACTGTCTTCAATTTCATTGATTTCTGCTCTTTTATTTTTTTCTTCTGCTTACTTTGGATTCAGTCTGTTCTTTTTCTTCTAATTTCCAAAGTAGAAGCTTAGATTATTGATTTTAGAGCTTTTTTCTTTTGTAATAGATGAATTCAATGCTATAAATTTTCCTCTGAACATTGCTTTTGCTGCATCCCGTGATTGATAAGTTGTATTTTCATTTTCATTTAGTTCAAAATATTTTAAAATTTTTCTTGAGTTTTTTTTTTTTTCTTTGATCTATGTGTTACTTAGAAGTGTGTTCCTTAATCTCCAAGTATTTTGAATTTCCACCTCTCTCTCTCTGTTACCAGTTTCTGGCTTAATTCCATTTTGGTCTGCAAGGAGACATTGTATTATATCTATTCTTTTAAATGTGTTAAGGTATTTTTTATTGCCCAGAATGTGGTCCGTTTTTCTGAATGTTTCATGTGGGCTCAAAAAGGATGTGTATTCTGCTGTTGTTGGATGAAGTAGATTACAGATGTCAAATATATCCAGTTGATTGATGGTGCTTTTGAGTTCAACTGTGTCTTTACTGATTTTCTTTTTGCTGGATTTGTTCATTTCTGACAGAGGGCTGTTGAAGCCTCTAGCTATAATAGTAGATTTATTTATTTCTATCTACAGTTCCATCAGTTTTTGCCTCTCATATTTTGATGCTCTGTTGTTAGGTGCATGTACATTAAAGGTTGCAAGTCTTCTTGAGTACTGACTTCTTTATTATTTTATATGACCTTCTTTATTCTTGATAACGTTCCTTACTCTGAAGTCTGCTATGTTTCAAATTAATATAACTCCTCCTACTTCCTTTTCATTAGGATTAGCATGATATACTTTTCTTTTAATTCATCCATGTAGGCCATTAATATTTAAAATGATTATTTTTAATATCATGGATTAATAGTTGCCATATTTATTATTATTTTCTATTTATTGCCCTTTTTCTTTGTTACTATTTTTGCCTTTTACTCTTTTTCTGTCTTTGTGATTTTGAGATTTTATGTAATTGCATTTTCTTCCCTGTTGACATATCAATTATCAATTATACTTTTTTAAAACTATTTTTAGTGGTGCCCTTTTTCTTTGTTACTGTTTTTGTCTTTCACTCTTTTCCTGTCTTTGTGATTTTGAGATTTTAAATAATTCCATTTTCTTCCCTCTTAGCATACCAATTATCAGTTACACTTTTTCAAAAACTTTTTTTAGTTGTTGCCCTAGAGTTTGCAATATACATTTACAACTAATTCAAATCTCACTTACAAATAATTATCCTGTTTCATGGGTAGTACAAATATCTTATTACAGACTATGCCTAATTCTTCCTTCTCATCCCTGCTATCATTGATATCATTCATTTTACTCATGTATAAGCATATATGCATGCACACAAAAAGATGCATGCATAAACATACGTAATTAAGTATATCATGATTATTTTAAACAAACTGTTATCTGTTAGATCAATTAAGAATAAAAAAAGGAAAAAAGTTTTTACTTTACCTTTACTTAGTCAGTTTTCAATGCTCTTCTTGTCTTTGTGCAGATCTGACTTTCTAACTTATATTATTTTTCTTCTCTCGGAAGAACTTCTTTTAGTATTCCTTGCAAGGCAGTTCTATTGGCAACAAATGCCTCCTTTTTTTTTTTTTTTTGCCTGAGAAAGTCTTTATTTCTCCTTTACTTTTGAAAAATAATTTCACAGGCCATGCATTGTGGCTCAGGCCTGTAATCTCAGCACTTTAGGAGGCTGAGGCAGGAGGATCACTTGAGCTCAGAGTTTGAGACCAGCCTGGACAACATGGTGAGATTCTGTCTCTATAAAAAATTCAAAAATTAACCAGGTATTCATCTGTAGTCCCAGCTATGCAGGAGACTGAAGTGGGAGTATCGCTTGAGCCCAGGAGGTTGAGGCTGCAGTGAGCCATGATTGTGCCACTTCACTCTGACCTAAGCACAGAGCAAGATCCTATCTCAAAAGAAAAAAAAAAAAAAGAATTAAGAAACATGTTTTCTAAATGGAAAAAAAAAAAAAAGAAAGAAAAGTAATTTCAGAGTGTATAATTCTAGGTGGGTGGGTTATTTTGTCAACACTTTATTTTGCTCAACTGTTTTATCGATTGCATGGTTTTTGAGGAAAAGTTTGATGTAGTTCTTATCTTTACTCTTCTATTGGTAAAGTGGGTTTTTTCTCTGACTTCTTTCAAGATTTTATTTTTAATCTTTTATTTTCTGCAGTTTGAATATGACATGTAGATTTTTGGCATTTATATTACTTGGTATTTCCTGAGCTTCTGGGTCTATGGTTTGGCATCTGATATTAATTTGGGGGAAATTATCAGTTATTATTGTGTCAATTTTTTTTTGTTGTTGTTCCTGTATCTCTTTTCATTCTGGTATACCTATTACGTGTATGTCACACTTTTCTAGTTGTCACACAGTTCTTGGATATACTGTTTTATTATTTTTTTCAGTATTTTCTCTTTTTCAGTTTTTTTAGTTTTGGTGGTTTTTATTGATATATCCTGAAGCTCAAAGATTGTTTCCTTAGCTATGTTGAGTCTCCTGATGAGCATATCAAACACATTCTTCATTTCTGTTACAGTACTTTTGCTCTCAAGTATTTCTTATGAATCTTTCTTAGAATTTTCATTTCTTTACTTACATTACTCATCTGTTCTCGCATGTTGTCTACTTTTAACACTATAGCTTTTAGCATATTAATCATAGTTGTTTTAAATTCACGAGCTGATAATCCCATCATCCCTGCCATATCTTGATCTGGTCCTGCTGCTTGCTCTTTCTCTTCAAATTTTCTTTTTTGCCTTTTAGTATGCCTTATAAATTTTTATTGAAAGGTGGGCATGATGTTCTGGGTAAAATAACTGCAATCATGATAGTTTAGCAGTACAGTGGTAAGACATGAGGGGGAGGGAAAGCATTCTATGTTCCTATCATAAAGTCTCAGTCCTAGGCTGTAAACTTCATAAAGGCTTTCCTCCAACTTCCTTTTATTTTCTTCACCTACATAGATGGTAAAGGATGGCTAGAAGGGGCTGGAGTTGGGTATTTTGTTTCCCCCAGGTCAGGCTGGGGTTAGGCTTTGAAAATCCCTCAATAGGTTAGGCTCTGGTAAAATAGTTTCTCCTCAGGGCAGGCCTTGCTAAGAAGTACAGAATGGTCTGATTATTTCAAAATGATTACTTTTCTCCTCCCCTTGATGGAACCAGGAGATATTTCCCTAATCTTCTCTGCGAGAACCTGGTAGAGCTCCTTCAGGTAAAACTCAACAAAAGTGTGTGCCCCTCCCACCATGACTAGGTCCCCCTGGAGTTTTTGTCTCAGGCTTGTTCCCACAGAGTTTCTAGAAGTTTGTCAATTGAAGTTCATGTTTTCCTACCCCTATACTAGTTTCCACCCTGCTCAGGTGGGTTGTGATTCTCTGTATTTACCTGTCTTTTTCTCCAAATTTGGGGACATCAGTTTTCCCGGTGACCTCACTTCTCCAAAGGATCTGAAAAGAGTTGTTCATTTTTCATTTTGCTCACCTTTGTACATGTTGTTGGACTCTAGTGGCAACCTTCTAAGCTCCTTACATTCCAGACCAGAAATTGAATGTCCTCTACATTTTTACGAAAATGCTCTCAGCTATCACAGTTAAACAAACAAAAACTGACAAATGTTTCAGAGTCCATGAATACACAAGGTTTAAAAAAATTATTTAAAGAAGAGAAATCATTGAATTATGTTAATATTTGTATTTCTCCCTAATATAGTTGTAAGTAAAAAATCAGTAACATCTGTTCTGGGTCATGAGTCATAACCACCTCTACTCATTTAGAACATTTTCATTTACTACCAGCAGCTCCTCTTTTGCACTTTAAAAATATGACTTGGATATAGCTCAAAGGAGGAGTGAAGGCCCTTTTCATTATCCACATCTACATTTCCTGTTAACTGCTTTTCACTCTTTATGGTGAGAGTCCCTCCATGCAGAGATTTCTGAAGGAAGGAAATTAAATCTTTCTCACAAGAGAAAATTTAGCTTTTAGAAGGTTGTTAATTTTTGCTGAAGTTGAACATAGACCTACTGTTATTATTAATAAAGAAATTACTACTGATCATAATGTTTCAAATATTACATAAGAATTTTCCTTAGGCATTTGAAAATCAATGTGGTTTTTGATACTCCCCAAGATACTCTACTTTTATTGGAAGATGGTTTTTATAACTTTTGAGCATAAAAAGCTCCTTGAACAACAGTTCACATATTTCTGTTCCCAATTCATTGCCATGTTAGCAAATTTATGTAAGAATGAGGTATATTTTGACAGGAAACATAGCAAACATCCATTTTGGTTAACTCTCTCTGTCCCATCCAGATACATAGACTCCAATTTTAGTTTTTGAGTTTCTTTTTGTTCAATTTTAACTATTTTTAATGATTGATATTTCACCATGACTTCTATCCTTATTAGAGATTTTCAAAAGAACAAAGAGTAAATTTACTTTTTTTAAGATACAACAAAATTTATTGTATCTTTTTATTACTATAAGGTTCTACCGGGCCCTTTACACGTCATTAATCCCAAAATATACTATGAAATTTTTGTGATCTTATTTTTTCCTATTTCTTGAAACATGTTGCTATTTTATTATTACTCATCAATTATTTCTAACTATGTTAAAAAGATGAAAATAATTATTTAGATGGAAGAATGGTAGAGTCACCTAAAAAGATGATACAGTAGTGAAATATATAATCACTAAAGTGTTTTTCCTAGTATTCCAAAGATCAAGATCTCTGTCTTTCTTTCTGTCTCTTTCACACATACACCCACACACACACACACACACACCATGTCTATTAGCTAAAATGGAAGTGAATATTTGTTGATTTTCAGACATTGTTTTAGGAGTTTTAATTAAGTAGCTTATTCTATTTAAATCTCACAATATACTAGTGAGGTAATCATTTTTACTCCTGGACCTAATTAAACTAAAGAGCTTTTTACAACAAACGAAACTATCAACAGAGTAAATAGACAGTCCACAGAGTGGGAGAAAATATTTGCAAACTCTGCATCTGAAAAAGGTCTGATGTCCAGCATTTCTAATAAGCAAAAAATAACCCCATTAAAAAGTGGGCAAAGGACATGAACAGACACTTTTCAAAAGAAGACATACATGTGGCTAATGAGCATATGAAAAAATGCTCAACATCACTGGCCCTTAGAGAAATGCAAATCAAAACCATAATGAGATAGTATCTCACAGTAGTCAGAATGGTTATTAATACAAAGTCAAAAGATAACAAATACTGGCGAGGTTGCAGAGGAAAGGGAATGCTATATACTACTTGTGGTAATGTAATTTAGTTCAGTGACTGTGCAAAGCAGTTTGACAATTTTTCAAAAACTTAAACCTGAACCATCATTTGACCCAGGAATCCCATTTTTGGGATATATACCCATAGAAATATAAATCATTCTACCATGAAGATATATGCACACATATGTTCATTGCAGCACTATTTTCAATAGCAAAGACATGAAATTAACTTAGACACCCATTAATTGTAGACTGGATAAAGAAAATATGGTACATATTCACTATGGAATGCTATGCAGTCATGTAAAAGAACAAGATAATGTCCTTTCAGCAACATGGTTGGGACTGGAGGTCATTATCCTAAGCAAGATAATGTAGGAACAGACAATCAAGCACTGCATGTTGTCACTTATAAGTGAGAACTAAACATTGAGTACACGTGATCACAAAAAAGGAAACAATAGACACTGGGGCCTACTTGAGAGTGGAGGGTGGAAAGAGGGTGAGGATTGAAAACCTACCTATTGGGTACTATGCTTACTACCTGGGTGATAAAATAATATGTACATCAAACCCTGCAATACACAATGTATCTGTATAGCAAATAAGTACATGTACCCTTGAAACTAAAAGTTTAAGAAAAATAATTATTACCCCTGGTTTATAAATAAAGAGAGTCTAAGAGCATGTGCATTGTTTTATATCTTATACTGTCTAATATAGTAGCTGATACCAAGTAAATGATCAATATATGTTAATTAATACATTACAGTAATTTTTTTCAGGTAAAATATATATTTCAGATTCATAGGAGATTTTGGATGAAATACATATACATTTTTATTTATAAGTAATATTGAACACTTACTGCATATAAAATGTGGTCCCTGCTTTTGAAGAATATTCAAGTCACAGAATACTTAGACATGTTCGTAACTAACCATAATACAAAGAAGAAAGTTTCATGGCTTAATATGACTATGATTTTGCAAAAGAGGTGGAGTTTTATCCTAATCAGAGGAATATCTGTAGTGGCACATAACCTTATACGTTCATCAGTGGAGAGAAAGGGTGTTCCAGAAAGAGGGATCATCTCAAGTATACAGCTGGATATAGGAAAGAGGATAGTTTACATGTGACCAGCCAGTTGTAGGAATGAATATAGTAACCTGTTCCTCTGAGTTTCTATATTTTATGACAACAGTCGTAACCAATAGGTACATATACACACATACCTGCTTTAGCATATCTCAAAATAATATCCTGGGATAGTTTTTTATGAACTATTTGGTTACTAATTATTCTGTTTTTAGGAGTGGAATAATGAGAAAATGTACTAAATTTAGGAGTAGTATAATGAGAAAATGTACTAGTAGTTTCCATTCTTGCTGAGTCTTTCTCTGAGGCACTGTTGGTAGCTCAGTGGTCCCAAATGGAGACGACAGACATTCTGGAAAAGAGGCTTGTGATCAGATGGTTCTGGCCAAGCTGCATGACCTCAGGCAGGATACATTATTTACCTCAGCTGTGAAGTGAGGCGAGGCTGCGTACTTTACAAGGTTATAATGATAATTAAATAAGATATCTATATAAAGTCCTTGTCCCATGTCCAGCATATAATAGATAGATATGAAAATGGAGGCAGCTAGGATTCAATTTTAGATCCTATATACTTCAGAGCACACAAGCTCCCCAGAACCTAGAAATCAGATATACTAGACAACTTGAGGATATCCAACTAACCAACTTTAAGCGAAGAAATTTGCCAAATAAATATAAAAATGTTCGTATTATTACTTTTGGATTGCATTGCTCTACTAAACAATGGGAAGCTTAGTTTATTAGCATATTAATTAAAGGGACAACTGGAACAAAATAATGTTATAATAGTAATGAGAAAGTAGAAAATTCTAATTGTGTAACTCAGTATTTATTTGAGTGGGAACATAGGCACTTTTTTGAAGCAGCCATGTTTCATTGTCTTACAGATAAATCCAGAACACATGACAAAGTTGCTGCACTGGCCAAGAAAGGGGTAAGATTGTGTTTTATTATATAAAATATACAAACTTCAAATTTCATTTAACACTATTCTTTAAAGAAAATTAAATTATTTAAAAACAAACAATGACATACAATCCACTTTTTCTTCTAAATGTTACTTCAGTATGTTTCCTTTCTTAGGTTAATATGAGGAAATTAATATTTATGGTTACTTATATTAATGTTATAGGACTATCAGAAATTAGAACAATAGAGAACTGTAAGTAAACAAGTCAATGAGTGCTTTTACTTAAATTATATTTCATATACATACTCATATACTAAAATATTTTTATATACTATATTACTGTAATGTGTGTACACAGTCTCATAGAAAATTTACGTAGAATTTACTGCTCAACATGGCATCTACCTTAAACTTAAGTAGAGAACAGTATCAGCCATCTTAATGAATTTTCTGAACCTGGAATGTTTTAAATGAAAATTGTCAGCAGCATTTTTAAAGAATTATTAAAATGTAATACATTATTCTGAATATTGTATTCAGAGAGTTGTTTAACTCTACTTATTGTCAACAACTTGGTTGAGACAGGATGAACCTTGACATTCTCCTCAAGAGATGATGTTCTTACCACTAAATAAAGAGAAAGAATTGGTGCCTAAAACAAATACTTGTGGACATATACTAGTGCCACAATAAAAGGAATTATGATAGAACAAAAAGCCTATGGTGAGATTTCCCATGTTGAGTGGTGAAGCAGAGCAGATCCAGGGAAGGTCAAGTGTAACCTCGAGGAACAGAAAAGGATGTTGGGCATGTATCTACAGATGATTAGGCAAAGGATGGGCATCATTTTTGTATTCTGAATATGTACATTTTATGAGTCCCTCTAAAATCAGGTGTTGTTTTATCTTTTTGCTTTTTGGCTTATAAAAGGAATCTTGGCTGTTCACTGGCTGAATATTGTTCAGCTTCTTTGCAGAGAGGAATTCAGTATCATAGAAAACAAGGTTGCTCTTTATAAAAGAAAGGATATAGGTTTTGTGTGTTCATCTGGAGATTTAGACAGGAATACGTGAAGTAGTGCAGTATTGTTAATGTGGATAGGTTTATTTTAATCTTTGCTAAATGATATTTAGAATCAAAGACTATAAAGATAATAACTAAATGTTTCTATATATTGCTTTATTTGTACCAATTTTTCTTAACAAAGGCAGTACTGTTCTCAGGTTCAGTGCCGTGGGCCAAGTCTTTGTTATTGTAAACAGTGCATAAATAAACATACATGTGCATGTGTCTTCATAGTAGAATTATATATAATCCTTTGGGTATATATCCAGTAATGGGATTGCTGGGTCAAATGGTATTTCTGGGTCTAAATCCTTGAGGATTCCCCTCATTGTCTTCCACAATGGTTGAACTAATTTATACTCCCACCAACAGTGTAAAAGTGTAAACAGTGTAAAAGTGTCCACCTCCTCTCTAGCATCTGTTATTTCCTGACTTTTTAATGATCGCCATTCTAACTGGCGTGAGATGATATCTCATTGTGATTTTGATTTGCATTTCTCTAATGACCAGTGATGATGAGCTTTTTTTCATATGTTTGTTGGCCTGCATAAATGTCTTCTTTTGAGAAGTGTCTGTTCATATCCTTCACCCACTTTTTGATGTGGATGGTTGTTTTTTTCTGGTAAATTTGTTTAAGTGCCTTGTAGATTCTGGATATTAGCCCTTTGTCAGATGTATGGATTGCAGGAAATTTCTCCCATTCTGTAGGTTGCCTGTTAACTCTGATGATCGTTTCTTTTGCTGTTCAGAAGCTGTTTAGTTTAATTAGATCCCATTTGTCAACTCTGACTTTTGTTGCCATTGCTTTTGGTGTTTTAGTCATGAAATCTTTGCCCATGCCTATTTCCTAAATGGTATTTGCCTAGGTTTTCTTCTGAAAATTGCCTAATTATACCCTTACCCATTTTTTCTTGGGCTTATATTTTTTCTGATTGATTTGTAGGCATGGACACTCTTATTAGTTATTAATAATTTGTCAATATGTTACAAACATTTTCTGATTTTCCTTTTAAATGTTTTTTAGTTCTTTTTCTGTATATAGTAAAATTGTCTCTTTTGGGGCATTCAGTGTTTTTTTTTGACATGCTTTGAAGACTGCTTTTTCATTAATATAAAATATGTTTCACAATTCACTTAACCTTTCTTCTATTGTTGTTGGAAAAAGTGATGAAAAGCTTCATCAGTATAGCTTTCTCTCCTACCCTATTTGTTGAATTGTTTTTTTAAGGACATTTTCCAGTAGAAGGATTATGTTGAAGTGTTCTCATCATCAGTGCTTGCAAATGCCATAATTGTCATTGACAAGTATTAGTATAATAAAGATGTTGTTGCCAGTTTACATCATAACTTGTTGTTGTTGCTATAACATGAGGTAAAAAAAATCTATGTACCAATTTAGGGAAAAATTTCATGTTTAAAATATTAAATGCATCCATGTAGAAACATAGTTTGATTATTCATTTTTATTTCGTTTTTTCAATAGAGAATTTTACATATTTCTAATTAACTCTATCCCAGATATTATTACTAACTGGAAAAGGATCTATTTTTTAATTTTTTGCTTACATACAGAAATTATGTGTATCTTTTTCCCTAAAACTTATTAATACCAATAACTTAACTTACTATTTGAACAACAAAATTAAGGACCACTTTCTTGATTTATACATTTAAATATGAGGAATTTCAGCTATTATGTTTTCTGATAAAAAGTATTTCTCTCCAAAGTTATTACAAAAATTTCCGTAACAAGCAGAAAATTTTCATTAGCCCAATTAACAGGATAAGTTGCTTACATTTTATGACTAGATGTCTGGATATTTGTGTTAATTGCTAAGCTTGCTATTAATATGGAATTCATGTACTGCAACTCACTTAATTTATTTAGCTTTATATGCATCCTTCCCAGAAGATAAATATATTATAGCAGATTCCTACTGCTGGGTTCTAGCCTTAGGCAGAGAGAAATCTCAGAAAAGAATAGCAAGGAGCAGAACCCCTTGGGAAGAGTCACAGTCAGGCTTCAAAACTCATTTAATTTCCTTTTGTGTTCTACTTTGTGGGCATTATTCACCTTTCCATAGGCCAGTGTCCCCCAGACTTGAATCATTCAGGTATTCCATCACCATTTTGCCATTTTCAGTACTATTAATATAGTTAGTTGTTTTTTTTTTTTTTTTTTTTTAAGTTTTTAGAGAAGAAATTTTCAACAAATCGAGTTTAAAGATCAAATTGGCTTTTATTAGTGATTCATGAATCTGGCAGCATCTTATCTATGAAATAGAAGGGTGCTCTACTGGGATTAGCAGAATGATCAGCTTTTGTAAGGCAGCTCCAGTAGGAAGAAGGAAACAGCATTGTGCAAAAAAACTAGGTTGGTTAGCATCAGGTTACTTCAAGTTACTCTCCTTGTGTGGCTTAAAGCAGAAGATATTTTCTTATTATGCCAGCTCAGATTGACTGGGACCCTTATTATTCGTTGCTGTGAAATCTTCTGGTTTTTGGAAAACTAGCTCACGTCTCAGTTCAGTTTGATTACATGACACCTAGTGCGAGTGACTCCATTCTAGTTTGGTCTGGATTATTGGGGTCTAGTGCAGGGGCACAGTCTGCAATGAGTACCTCCTATAAATTTTATTTAGCCAACTTGACTCACCTTTTCATAATTTAAATTTTTATTGAAGTAAAATTTAAACACAGTGAAATGCAGAGATCTTAAGTGTACAATTTGATGAATTTTTCTTAAATATATATACTCATAAAACTACCATCCCTAATCAAAATAAAGAATTTTCCCTACCCAGAAAGTTTCCTAATGTAAATATTTATCCATCTTATCCATTTATTACTTTAAATCATCAGTGTAAATCTTAACATACAAAGTTCATTTTTCTTTTTTTGAGGCAAGGCTGTTGCCCAGGCTGGCATACGCTGGCGTGAACACAGATGGATCACTGAAGCCTTGACCTCCTAGGCTCAAGTGATCCTTCTGCCTCAGCCTCCCAAGTACCTGGGACCACAAGTGTGCACCACCTTGTCTGGCTAATTTTTGTATTTTTTTTTTGTAGAGACAAGATACTCCTGAGCTCAAATAATCCTCCCACCTTGGTCTCCCGTAGTGCTGGGATTACAAGCATGAGCCACCCACACCCCACCAGAAAGTTGTTTTCATACTAATTTCATTTGCCGTATGCTCAAAATCTGTAGAGGGAAACTGCCTCCTTATAAGGCAGTATTAAAATGCCCTTCCAGAGGGTGATTTTAACAAGATACTCTTTAGTAACTTCATAACTAACCCTGCTTGATTAAATTGCAAGATTTACCTCTTTTATCTTGAATTAAAGTCTATAGGAGTTCTATAGGATAACAATTAGTAGTAAAATATTACAATTAGAGAAAATAGATAAATCTCTGATTCCAAATCCTTTTATACACCATTTATGAAGGCAAGCAAAGATCCCTTGCTTCAGAATACCAATTTTCTGGTGCAGATTATTGTATTTGCTCCTTAAACAAAAAAGAAAAAGTCTTTGTTGAGACTTATATATTTCCTTAACCCTTTTTTGTATTTGATTTTCACTTGATGGATCTGACTTCAGCCAAACTGCCTACTTGTGGTTTTCACAAAATGGCCAGTGGGAGTGGGAGGAGCTGAGGAGTACAGGGTAAATGCATGTCAAGGGTGAGTATAGCAGAGTTGAAAACTCCTTTGTTTTTCTCCCCTGGAGAGAAAACAATAGTATGTCATAGTGTGAAGACCGCACTATTCCCCAAGTGCATAGGGCATGTAGTATAAGAAATGTTGGCTAGCAACTAGCTATAAGGGGAAATTTTTCCATCCACAGGGCTGCTGGCCTGCTTATTGTTGCTAGGGTTGCAGTTAAGTTGTAAGGGGCTGTTCTAAGAAAGTAGAAGTGGAGAGAGGTATAGTGATGCCTTCCTAAACCAGTGTTTTTTTCCCAGTGCAGTGAGTGGTTTGTCTGAGAAAATTCAGAGTTTAATTATGCAAATGTGGTTTTTGGTAAACAAACATTGAGGTTTGTCTATCAGTGATTTTCTCTAGTCATTTAAAATTTGTTTTCATCCTTGTTACTAAAAAGCAAACACAAAAGTATCCTTTTTGAATGTCACTGTTTATAATGACTAGTTTTGTATTAATTTTTCTTTATACATAATGCCCATTTAAAAATTCAGTTTAGATTATTTTATTTGGAATTTGAATTTGATGATACTTAAAATCTGCTGCTGCAGATTCTAAAAATTTGAAACTTTTCAACCATAACTCTCCCTGTTTTCTATTCTATATTTTAACTTTGAACCAGAAAACAAGAAATATGATTCCACAAAATGTAGCTGCCCTTTTTTTAAGAAACAAAATCTTCCTCAAATACCAGTTATCAAATGGTGAACAGCTGCCAGATGTTGTCCTTTGTTATTTGGACCTACGGTTGTGGTATGCAGTTTTCTTCAATGCATTTTGCTGATTGTATTTAGTACAAGTGTAATCCTTTCTCTCTGATTCAGAGACACATAAGTCCTATTTCCAACTTCAGACTCCACACAAAATGAATCTGAGTTTCCTCTAAAGTCTGGAATATTTCTTGCTCACCATCATCATCTTCACTCCATTCCATTAAAACCAAAACCAGTAGTATCTATCAATAGGTTATTGATATAATATAGAATAGGAATTTGGATAATGAGTTTGTATTTTATGGATTGTAGCAATTACACTAGTTATATTAAGTGATTTTTCTATGCCTAATAGTTATACTACTATTCTACTTGCAAAGGGGAGAGATATCACCAGAAAAAATACAATGTCAGTGAAAAGAAAATTGGCTTATAGCAGAATTCAAGCCTACAGTTTCAAATTTATAAGCATTTGGCTTTTGTCCACAAGTCTTTCAACTTTTCATTTATGTTAAATGACACAGACCTATTTTCTTTCTTTAAAAACCTATAAATTACTACTTCTAAAATTCTTTAAAATTATAATGACTTTGAGATGCTATTTGTCTTTTTGTTTATGTAGTTAATACCTTTACTTTGCCAAGCAGGGTGACTCATGCTCATAATCCTTGCACTTTGGAAGGCTGAGGCGGGTGGATCGCTTGAGCCCGGGAGTTCGAGACAAGCCTGGGTAACATGGTGAAACTTTGTCTCTACTAAAAATACAAAAATTATGCCAGGTGTGGTGGTGTGCGTCTGTGGTCCCAGCTACTCAGGCTGAGGTGGGAGGATCCCCTGAGCCTGGGAAGTTCAGGCTGTAGTGAGCCAAGATTGCGCCACTGCACTCTAGTTTGGGTGACAGGAGTGAGACCCTATCTTAAATAGTGATAATAATAATAATAATAATAATAATTCTTTCACTTTGTTCCAGAAATAATTAGCTGCATCATGAAATGTTTATATTAGAGATACATCTTAAACTTATACTCTCCTACACACTAGACAACATTTTTAAAATAATTTTTTAAATGTTGTAGTTGTGCTATTGTGGAGAGTCTGTCTATTCCTATGTATAAGAGAGATCTTATGCATTCTACTGAAGGTAAATGCTTAAAGCATTTGACAATGATCCACGAGTTCAAAAATCAGGCTGGTTATCCTTACTGTTCTAGCCGATATGGAGAAAAATTATAAAACAAATAATGAAACACTTGACATTCATTCTTTTGTCCAGAAAAACAGCATAATATAGATACTATAACCACTGAATATTCTCTGCATCAGCTTTTTAGAATGTAATTGAAACACGTAGATTCTAGAAGGTCTTCCCTAAAAACAGTATCTTCTCCCAACATTCCCCTTGCTAGGATATCTGTTGGCTTTAGGAAAAAACTGTACCCAAGTAGGAATTGTTTCAACTGATTTGGATTTTCAGAAAGTCTACAATTAGAGGTCAGATAATCTAATTTACTGGCTTTATTCAATCAGCTAAGCAACTGTGTCACAAATTCTGCTTTCCATGGGGTTTGTCCCTCCCTGGACACCCTGTCTGGATTAGTCCTTAGTATTCTTAAACTCTTTATAATTATAAGTGAAATCTATTCTATTACAAAAAGAAATACCTGGATTTTCATGATCTATCTCTGGTATATACAGTCAAAGACCACTAAAAAATAAATGTAAGGCTTTAAAAAACTATCAGCGAAGCACCAAATCATAGAGCTCCTTGAAGTTTCCTGGTACTCCTCTTCTCAGCCAGGATTGTTAAGTGTTAAACAAAGGCTTTTTATGCCTTTTGTTTAAGGTGGGCTGGTGATCAACTGCTATTTTTAGGGAAAGTGCTGTCTTGTGTCTCAGCTCACTGCTTGAATACACACTCCAGTGTTCTCTTTGATAAGCCCCTCAAAGCAGAGAAATCCACAGTGCTTTATTGTAAACTTACACATGGCTGAAGAAGAGAGTGCAGGGAACAGCAAGATATAAGTCATATTGTCAGGGACTGGTCTCTAATACTGTTCAAATCTCACAGGAATGCAGAACTCTACTAAAGGTTGACTAGACTGGAGCATGTAGCAATTGATGATTGACATTTATATAAGAAACACTAGATTTGTGTTCTTTCTATTGAAATAGTGTCTAAAATAGGGCCAGCAAATGATCATTTTAATCCTCCCCTCCTTTTCAAAGGAAAGTTGAAAGCAATCATTGTCTAGGCCCAAAGACTTAACTATATTATCTCTACTCTTTGGATACTCAGATTAAGTAATAACCGTCATTTGCAGTGCTACATGTAACTAGTTTTCATCCTTATTCTAAGCAGATTTTTCAAAGGGAAATGAGGATATTGGCTTTTTCTTGTATATGATAACGTTTAACAAGGAGTTTGTGTACATTATTCAAAGCACATAGATTCACTTTTGGAAATTCTGTCAAAGCAGGCAGCTCTTCAGTGATTATTGACTGACAATTACTCTCAAAAGAAGATTACAAAACATATTTATGTCTTCCCTGAGCATAAAATACTGAATCAAAATTTCACACCCTCAGATTTAACAGAACTAACAGACTTATTCTTTTTGTTTAAAAATTAAAAAAGAAAACTTCATTTAGCTGAATAGTGACTTAAGGAAATGGGCAATGTCAAGTCATTTTACGGAGATTATATAAATCTAATGTAAACACAGTTCTATGGATTTTCTGTCCTTTGCAATTAAAGGCAATTCTGTCATTTGCCATTCCAGTCAGCAATCCTAATTATCATTTTGTGTGTGTATATGTATATATATATATATATATAGAGAGAGAGAGAGAGAGAGAGAGAGAGTCTTTCCATATAACCACGTTGTTTTTTACACTCCACAAGGAAAGCATTAATACTTATTTGATTTATTTAAACTCAGTGACACAGTGTTATATTTGTGTGGATAGGTGGGAAGCATTAAATTAGTGCCTCAAAAACTTTAATTTGCTTGAGAGTCATCTAAGGAGCTTATTTAAACACAGATTCCTGGGACCCACTCCCAGAGTATCTGATTCAGTAGGCCTAGGGTGGGCATAAAAATTTGCATTTCTATCAAGCTCCCAGGTATTGCTAATTCTGGCTATTACTCTGAATAGTAATAGGCTAGACAACATAGGAGAATCAGCTATTCAACGGTAGAGAGAGAAATGGAAGGGATGGGATAGGTAAATATTATAGTATCTACCTGTAGTGGGTTGAATAGTGGCCCCAAAAATATATGTCCATCTGGAACCTTAGAATGCGACCTTGTTTGGAATAATGGTCTTTGCAGATGTAATCAAGTTAAGGATAGTAAGATGAGACCATCTTGGAGATGGGCTCTAAGTTTAATGAGTGCCCTCACCAGATACAGACTTCTATCCTATATTACTGTATGATAATACATTTCTCTTGCTTTTCTGTTTGTGATAATTTGTTCCATCAGTCCTAGGAAACTAGTGTACTACCCAAGCTCCTACTACACCAGAATGCTCAGTTCCCTCAGTCATATGCTGTAAACAAAAAGGGTAGAATCTGGACACTGGTCCAGAGGTGAACAATGATTGAACAACTAACTGGCAAGCAGAGTTGGATATTTTCTGATATGTTATTTTATCTTCCCCCAAATACTTTGAGGTAAATAATTTTTGGTATCATTTAACAAAAGAAGACCTTAAAATGCCAAATAGTCATTTAGGCCGCAAATATTTATTGTTTATACCAGACTCTTGCTGGCTATTGGAGTGGTCAAGTGACTTGCCAAAAGTGACACAGCCAGTAAGTGCCAGATTAAGCACTTCACTCTAGATCCTGTTATACCGAATTCTGTGCTTTTCTCCATCACATTTTATGAATGGCTCATACCAGCAAGGCACAGAGCATTTTGGCAAATACTGACTTGTTCATTTCAGTCACTGTAGAATATTTAACAAAATAGAAAAAGAATTTATTTTTTTCAACAGGAATCTCTGTGATTTATGGTAACTGTTTAATGGTATTTCCATTAGTAATAATACAGTACTTTTCATTTGTTGTTATCTTTTAATCTTATTTCCTCTTGTAGTAAACCTTTTTACTTTATATTTAAACGTGCAGATAATTTAAGATGATACTTACTAACAAGATAGAAATAATAGTTCTACATTGTCTTTGGAGATGGAGGTCAGTGATTTAGACAATATTTCAATATTCTTTATTTTTTGAGATGGGGTCTCCCTCTGTGGAGTACAGTGGTGCAATCTCGGTTTCTATGAATTTATTACAAATTTTAGTTAACTACCTTTTGGGTTTTGATTTCACATGTTATTGCATTTTTGTCAGTGAATGTGGTCTGTAAAATAGAGATTACTTTAATATTTTTGAGACTTCCTCTGTGACCCAGTAGGTGGTCAAATTTATAAATGTTTCAACGTTGGAAACAATATGTATTCTTTAATTATTCAATGCTAGTTTTAATATATGTTCATTATATTAGGCTTATTGTGTGGTTGAATTATCATATTTACTGTATTTTTTCTGCTTTATTATTTTTTGAGAGGTAAATTGTATAAGAAATTTTAAGAGAGGTAAAAAAACTGTAGATTCAGTATTTTCTACTTGTAATTCTGTGTTTTCACTTTGTATATTTTAAAGCTACGTGTCTTAGTTCATTTAGTGTTGCTATAAAGGAATACTGGGTAATTAATAAAGTAAAGATTTATTTGGGTCAGGGTTCTACAGGCTGTGCAAGAAGAATGGTGCTGGCATTTGCTCAGCTTCTGATGAGGGACCCAGGATGCTTCCACTCATGATAGAAGGCAAAGGGGAGTCAGCAGGACACTTTTTAACAACCAACTGTAGTGAGAATTAATAGACTGAGAACTCACCCACAAAGGAGGGCATTGATCCATTTATGAAGGATTTGCCCCTATAATCCAAACACCTCCCATTAGGCCCCACCCCCAACAGTGAGGATCAAATTTCAATGTGAAGTTTGGAGGGGACAAACATCAAAATTATTGCACTAATATTTTAGATAATAGACAGGTCAAGACAATTATACTTTCTGAGTGAATTTTTTTTTAGCATTTAGTAATAACCCTTTTTATCTCTGATTATGCTTTTTGACTTAATGTCTGCTTTTTTCTGACACGAATATAGTTACATTAGGTTTCTTTAGTTACTTTTGTTAATAATTATGAATATATTATATTCCAGCTCCTCACTTTCAACCTTTTTTTTTTGAGACAGAGTCACACTCCATCACCCAGGCTGTAGTGCAGTGATGCGATATTGGCTCACTGTAACATACACCTCCCGGGTTCAAGCGATCCTCCTGCTTCAGTCTCCTGAGTAGCTTCACCCTCCTGAGTATTACTGTTGTGTACCATCACACCCAGCTATTTTTTGTACTTTTAGTAGAGATGGGGTTTTACCATGTTGGCCAGGCTTGTCTTGAACTCCTGCCCTCAAGTGATCTGCCTGCCTTGGCCTCCCAAAGTGTTGGGATTACAGGTGTGAGCCACTGCCCCTGTCCCTTTCAACCTTTCCATGTCATTCTGTTTTTTAAATTACAGATTTATTGAGATTTAATTTGTATATCATACAACTCACTTTTAAAAAAATGTACAGTTCAGTTTATTCAAAGTTTTGCAGCCAACATCATTAGCTAATTTTAGAACAGTTTTTTCATCACCCTGAAAGGAAACTTTTTACCCATTAGCAGTCACTGCCCATTTCCCATCTCCCCCTTTTCCGTGGTAACCATGCATCTATTTTCTCCTTCTATAGATTTGCCTTTTTTAGACATTTTGGATCATATAATACTGTGGCCTTTTGTGTCTGACTGTTCACTTTTCATCAATATTGTAGCATGTGTCAGGACTTCATTTTTAATGGCTGAGTAATATTTCATTATATGGATATACCACACTTTATCCATTGGTGGACATTTGGGTTGTTTCTACTCTTTGGCTATTATAAATAATGCCATTATGAACAATCATGTACTCATTCTTGTATGGGCATATGCTTCTGTTTTTCTTGGGTATATACCTAGGATTGGAATTATTAGATCATAGGGTAACTAAATTTCAGGTTTTGAGGAACTACCAAACTATATTCCAAAGTGGCTGTACCATTTTATATTCCCACCAGCAATAAATAAAGATTTCCATTTCTTCACATCCCTGTGAGCACTTGTCATTTTCTATTTTTTAAAAAAAAATTAGCCATCCTAGTAGGTTTGAAATGGTATATCATTGTGGTCTTGATTTTCATTTCTCTGATGACTAATGATATTAAGCATCTTTTTCTGTGCTTATTGGCTGTTTATACGTCTTCTTTGGAGAAATGTCCATTCAAATTCATTGAGCATATTTTAATTGACTTATTGTATTTTTATTGTTGTGACTTCTTTACATATTCTAGATACAATTTCTTATCAAATATGTGATTTGAAAATTTTTTTCTCATTATGTAGATTTTTTTCACTTTCTTGATTGTGTCCTTTACAATTACAGAAGTTTTAAAATGTTGATGACATCCAATTTATTCTTTTGTTGTTTGTGTTTCTGGTGTCATATCTAAGAAACCATTAACTAATCCAAGATTATAAAGATTTGCCCCTGTGTTTTCTTCTAAGAGTTTTTAACTTTTATCTCTTACATTTACATTTTTGGTCCATTTTAACTTTTATGTATGATGTGAGGTACAGGTTGAACTTCATTTTGCATGTGGATATCCAGTTGTCTGAGTACTATTTGTTGAAAAGACTATTCTTTTCTTACTGAATTGTCATGGCAACCTTGCTAAAAATCAGTTGACCATATACATGAGAGATTTTTTCTGGACTCCCAATTCTATTCTATTGATCTATTCTTCTGTTCTTATTCCAATACCATACTATGTTGATTACTGTAGCTTTGTCATAATTTTTGAAATGAGGAGATGTGACCACCTTCTTTTAACCACACCCTTTGCAGTTGTTCCTTCTAAAGAAGAGTATATTGCCCCACTGCATGCCTTTGGCTGAACTCTGTGACTTACTTTGGCCCATGGAATAAGGTAGAAGTGACAGTGTGATAATTCCAACCTAGTCCTTAAGAGGCTTTGTGTATTTTGGCTTTTCTTTTGACCCTCTACACTAACCCAAGTTTACCCAATGGTCTTAGGAAAATGCAAGTCATGTAGGGCAGAACTACCTACCTCAGCCAACCCTAGACCTGCAGGAGAGCATTCCTAGCTGTTTCACTGTGCATCAGAGATGCCCCACCAAATCAAAAGGAACCTCAACCAACCTGAAGACATAAGAAAAGAAGCCACCAGTTTCTGTAAGGAAAGCCTAGGATCTTCCATGAGAAGATGATGATGTACAAATTTCTTATCTGTATTAGTCATTTACAAACACTGTGCATGTCCATTGAGGATTAGCAGGGATTGAAATAATTAGAACAGAATTTCTACTCCATGGTGACTAAGGGAACCAGATTGAGTCTCTACCACCTGGTAGCTACACTCTGGAACTTGTAGCCTTTTCAGCTATCAAGATGAGAGTCAAGGCTAAGAATCTACCCTAGATGTCAAGAAAGACCCTGGGCATAATCAATGCTGAAGTGAAAAGGATCAGCACTGGAGAGAAAAGAGGGGAAGAGGTAAACATAATGACAATCTAGAAGATGAATTGAATTTCATGGCAGTAAGGGAACTCAGGAAGTCATTCAACTATCTGGGTGTGAACCAACTAGGAGCAAGTGTCAATTCTTTATATGGGTCATATTGTTGGATCCTCCCTCATGGGAACTAATATCTTAAAGTGGGTTTTGAACAAAATTATGGCACTTGAAAATATAGCAAATGAATATACATAATGTAAACAAGAATTTAAATGGAAAGTACTTCATTTGAAAAATTTTTTCAAAAATATTTTCAAAAATGTTAGCAGCAAATTCTAATAATAAATGTACTGAATAGACAGGCATTATCTGTCTATCCAAGTATTAACTCTACGAATTTTTCTATCCATTGAAGTACATATTTTTAGACATAATAAAAATGAATTTTCTTTAAAAAAATACAAATTGTATTTCTCTTCTTTTGGTGATTATCCTTAAATATGAACATGCTTAATGGGTTTAACAATTTAAAACTGATCACCATCACTCTTCTTCTGAATAATTCAAGGTTCTTAAGATGCTTTCACCTTTGTCTAACCCCTTTTCCTCTTCCATTCAGTTGTCTACTTTTGTAAATCCTCTTTGTTCTTTACTCCATTACCAATTTGTCTTTTTTTAGGTCAGTGTTTATTTAGATTTACATAATGTTGAGCACTTAATTTACTTATCTTCACTTCTTTTTGACTTTTCTAGATTAATCTTCTTCCTCCAAAGTACATTCTGTAGTAGCTCTGTCAGCAAAGTTCCATCTTTTTAGTTCTCACTCTTTTGAAAAATATTATTTTAAAAATTGTAATTTTTTTCATAATCATGGAAATTAACAATCACAAAGGCAGAGAAAATAGTATTAAACCTTTTTATACTCCTCAGTCTCAACAAACACACATATATGGCTACCTTTTTGAATTACAGTATTATTGAATATTGTTTAATTGAAGATATGTTCCTGGGTATTGTTTTGATATGGTGCCTCTTAAAGCATAATTGTCTTACCTTTATAGCTTGGCACCATGGGCTTTTACAAATTGACATGTTTAATTCTGGAAAATTCTTTTTTTTTTCTTCTTTGAGACAGACTCTCGCTGGGGTGCAGTGTTGCAATCAACTCACTGCAGCCTCTGCCTTCAGGGTTCAAGTGATGCTCATGCCTGGCTGATTTTTTTTTTTTTTTTTTTTTTTTAAGTAGAGACAGGGTTTTGCCATGTTGAGCAGGCTAGTCTCAAACTCCCGACCTCTGATAATCAACCTGCCTTGGCCTCCCAAAGTGCTGGGATTACAGATGTGAACCACCACACATGACCTAATTCTGGAATATTCTTAGTCATTATCACTTCAAATATTTTATCTTCCATTTTGTTTCCATATTATTCTTATGGAATTCCTTTCAGAAATATTCTTGACCTTATCATTCTATTCTCTGTGATTCTTAGCTACTTTTCCAAAAAGTATTTTTGTGTCTCACTGCTATAGATTTGGTGATCTCGTCAAATCTACCTTCCAGAATAGTTATTCTTTCTTCAGTATATCTAATCAGCTCTTTAATTCATCCACTGAATTTTAAATTCAATGACTTGACTTTTTTTTTTAATTCTAGAAGTGCTATTTGGCTCTTTCATGGCTTATAGATAGTATAGAAACCTAAAGTTGTTCATTATAGTTTCTAATCCATTTTAACCCTTTAATAACTTAAATATTTATTTTTAATTTAGGTTTATTGCTGTAATACAAACATCCAAATGAAAATCATAAATGTAGATAAAATTAGATGAATTTTTTAAAATGAGCATTCCCTTCTAACCAGCACCAGATCAAGAAGCAAAACATTTCCAGAACCCCAGAAGTGTTCTCGTGCCCTCTTCTAGTCACACTTCCTACCTCCAAGATAACTGCTATCCTGACTTGTAGTGCCACAGTTTAGCTTTGCCTGTTTTTGAGTTTTATGTCAACTGAGCTATACAGTGCAAATATAATTATTTTGTGGGTTTTTTCTTCTCCAGATGATCTATATGCTCTTAATATTTATGAATTACAGAGATCATGTATACATTTTTACATTAATTTCTTGGCTCTTTTGCTTACTTTTGTCTTAGTGATTTTAGAAGTCCTGGATAAGTCTTCGTGTTAATTATTCGACTGGGAAATCTCAGGAGACATGAAATTGGATTTCTCACTTTAATGGTATAGACCTAGTGTTTTCATTCTTTTAGGGTTATTGCTTTTTGCCATCTAATTCCCTGTGTCAGACTGCGTACTACCTTATTGCTTTTGTGTCCTCGTGAATGAAGTTTTTCCTATTCTCTTGTTATGGACAGGAAAAGATCCTTGAAGTCCCTGGGCTTTATGGAATATTATTAGCACAGCTCTCTAACCAGTGTCACCCTCAAAACATGTCACTTATCTTTGCCTGGACATGAAAAGCCCAGCTCAAAACTCCTTTGGCCCCTTATCCTGGTACAAGTTTCTTTTGGACCTTCACTGTGTCAGTTTCCACCTATATATTAATAGCTTTGCATTTCATGTGCTTCTGGCATCTGATTTTTTTTTCTTTATCTAAACGTTATATATGTGTGTACAACTTTAAAGTGTTTTTATTACTATTTTTATATGTTTGTGAAGTTATGTAAGGGGGAGCGGGTAATATGGGAGGTAGACATCCAAATCAGATCAGTTTAGCACTCCTGAAAGATGAACAGATCCATGCAATTGCAGTGACTATGCAGTGGTTGACTAGACGTAAAGATGTTGTTTAGGGCTATCGGCCAGGGTGTTTCTTCTGGCCAAATTACTTGAACTGCATGGGGCCCATTATTTTACTGAGCTGATTTAGTCCTATATGAACTAACTCATATTTTTGTTTTTGTTTTACAGAAGGAGATTTCTAAAAATAATATTGAAAAGAAGAAGCCCAGACTTAGAAAAAGGAAAAGGTATGCTTTTTGAAATTAAATAGTATTATGATAAAATTGAAATATATATTGGATTTAGTTGTTGCATGACCTTTCTCATAATCCTTGATTCTGTTTCACTTGGAAAATACTGTGTTTACAGTTTTCTAAAAGAATTAATACAATTATAAGTAGTAGTCTTAGAAGTAGGGAAAAAGCTTTATATTTATGAAATATTTTGAAATGGGACTTTTAGAGATTAATATCTTATGAACAATCAGAAGAGAATCAGGTTTTTAGTTTAAAAATAGGTAATTTAAACCAGAAACAGGTTTTCATAATGAACTAATAAGCCACAGATGACAAGTTTTAGTGTTTGTCATTGAAGCAGTCATTTTTTAAAGAATGGTAATCAGTGCTGTGTTAGGAGGGGTCCTACTCAAAAACAAGGACTGACACTAATAGGTAGCCCTTTTCTTCTTCCTCGTACTTTTTCAGAAGATGAATAACTAAACTTTAAAAATGGACTTTCACTGCCTTATTTCATTACACTTCACACTAGCCCTGTGAAATAGTTAGGAAGTATATTATAATCTCCATTTTAAAAAATGAAGAATTCCTGGCTTGGAGAAGTTAGTGACTTTCTCAAGATCTGATGGTTAGAGAAAATACATTTGAGCGAATTTTTTTCTGACTCTGTATCAACAACATAGAGTCATGGAAACAGTATGGATTTTGCAGTCTGACCGAGTTTAGTTCTGCCATGTTCCACCATTTACCTAAGTTGTCAAACTTCTCATTTTTCTCTGATATCTCAAATTCTCAGTTTCTTTATATAATGACAGTAACAATTAGTAGTTGTTTTGGAGGAGGATTATGAAAAAGCCAGTGTAAGGTGCTTGGTAAATTGTTAATGCTTTGCACCTAGTGAGAACTCAAATCAATATTAGTCTTTGTTTTTCACTGCAACATACTTTCTTACTACATAAAACAACCAAGAGAATTACCTTAAGAAAATATATGTATTTATAATCTACAGTTACCAATGAATAGACATAAATAGTCATTTAAATATACATGATTGATCTTTTGAAACTAAATCTGTCAAATTCTTTTTCTAGGAAAGCAATTTTAAAATGCTCTTTTGAAAATGTTTGTTCTGATGATGCCTTATCGAAGGAAAACATGGGTATGTGAAAGCCTGTCCTGCTTTTAGTTCTTTAACCTATATTTAATTCCACAGAATGTAGCTGTAGTCCTTTGAAGGAAAAAAAAAGCTCTCGTATGTGTGTGTATATATACACATATACACATGTACACATATGTATACATTTTTACACATATATACGTGTGTGTATATATACACATATATATGAAAAATATTGATGAATCATTTTTGTTATTGATTTACATACCAGAGCTTTTAAATTTTCTTTAGGTTTCTATTTCCTTGAATTAAATTTTCTCTTAGTCATGTACTTAATTTTTTAAAATAACACACCAGGCCAGGCACAGTGGCTCATGCCTGTAATCCTAGCACTTTGGGAGGCTGAAGCGGGCAGATCACTTGAGGTCAGGAGTTCAAGACCAGCCTGGTCAACATGGTGAAACCCATCTCAACTAAAACTACAAAAATTAGCTGGCCATGGTGGCATGCACCTGTAGTCCCAGCTACCCTGGAGGCTGAGGCAGGAAAATCACTTGAGCCTGGGGGGCGGAGGTTGCAGTGAGACTGGGCGACAGAGTGACAGAGCGAGATTCCCTCTCAATAAATAAATAAAGCAGCAGCTGTGAGAAGAAATACCAACAACTATACATTTCAATCCAGACTTCTTCATTCCAAACTTACTGGGATCCTAGGAGTGCCAAAGGGAGAGAAGAAAGAAAAGCAGAAGCCTGGGGCTTCCAACTAAATTGTCCTTGGTTAGAACACAGTAGAGTGAATGTGGAATGCAGGGAGAAAGTTTTGGTTTTTTTTTTCTTTTTTTTTTTTTAATTATTTTTTATTATTATACTTTAAGTTCTAGGGTACATGTGCATAACGTGCAGGTTTGTTACATATGTATACTTGTGCCATGTTGCTGTGCTGCACCCATCAACTCGTTGGTTTTCAAAGGCAATTTCCTCCTTCTACATTTTCTTTAGTCTTGAAAAGCAGTAAAATGCTTATTTGCAATGTGGAACTTTGGCAGTCATGTTCAAAGCCCATTAAACCCTGAGGAGTTATCAGTGATATATTCCCTTTTCCTTGAAGTCACTCCCAGGGGATCCTATGGCATTGCATTTCAATTGGCTAAATAAGTCAGTCGTTGTAGTGTTATTAAAAGAAAGGAAAGCCAGGTGCAGTGGCTCATGCCTGTAATCCTAGCACTTTGGCAGGCTGAGGTGGGAGGATCCCTTGAGCCCAAGAGTTAAAGACCAGCCTGGACAACACAGTGAGACCTCATCTCTACTAAAATTAAGAAAATAAAATAAATTAACTGGGCATGGTGGCACATGCCTGTAGTCCCAACTACTGGGAAAGTTGAGGTGGGAGGATGACCTGAGCCCAGGAGTTTGAGCTTACAGTGATCTATGATTACGCCACTGCACTCCACCCTGGGTTACAGAAAGGATGAAGTCGTTATTTTTTTTAAAAAAACTTGTTTTTTTAGACCCAGAATGTAAAATAGGAAAACTTTTAGATTCTAACACTTTTCTTTTAGAAAAGTACTTTTTCCTCCTCATCACTCTTCTCTTTTATTAAAATACCTTCCAAATTTCAACATTGACATAGCCCTGCAAATTTATTTAGGATTTTTTTTTTTCAGTGCCAGCTTTGGGGTAACCCAACCAGTAGCTACTATATAAGAGAATGTGTTAGTCTGTTCTTGCATTGCTATAAAGAAATACCAAAGACTGGGTAATTTATAAGAAAAGAGGTTTAATTGGCTCACAGTTCTGCAGGCTTTCTAGGAAGCATGGTGCTTGGCTCCTGGGAGACTTCCCAGAAGGCTTAAAATCATGGCAGAAGGTAAAGGGGGAGCAGGCATGTCATATGGCAAAAGCAGGAACAAAAGAGGGGAGAGTTGCCACACACTTTTAAATGACCGGATCTCATGAGAACTCACTCACGATCACAAGGACAGTACCAAGGGGATAGTACTCAATCATTCATGAGAAATCTGCTCCCCTGATCCACTTACCTCCTACCAGGCCCCACTTCCAACACTGTAGATTACAATTCAACATGAGATTTGGGCAGAGACACATATCCAAACTCTATTAGGAGGAAACAGCTTCTTAAACATTTAATAGACAAGTCTAGGTGAAAGAAAACTCCATAAACATATATTTGAAAGTTTTTAAAATAGTGACTGAGTTATTGAGACAAACTGTGAATTATTTCTTATCAGGAATGGAAAAACAACACTGATTTATTTTTCTACATATTAATTTTTAAAAGCTAGATATGGGGCCAGACGTGGTGGCTCACGCCTATAATCCCAGCACTTTGGGAGGCCGAGACAGGTGGATCACCTGAGGTCAGGAGTTCGAGACGAGCCTAGCCAACATGGTGAAACCCTGTCTCTACTAAAAATACAAAATCTAGCTAGGCATGCTGGCATGTGCCTGTAGTCCCAGCTACTCAGGAGGCTGACCCAGGAGAATTGCTTGAAACCGGGGCGCGGAGGTTGCGGTGAGCTGAGGTCATGCCACTGCACTCCAGCCTGGGTGACAGAGTGACATTCCATCTCAAAAAAAAAAAAAAGGCTAGATATGGACTTTGCTATTACAGATACATATTTTTTCTTTCTTTTCTTTTTTTTCTTTTTAACTTTCTCTGAGTGATAGAGTAGCTGTAATGCTACCACTTCACTCTCAACAATAAATTGAAACAAGCCAGAGAAACTACAAGATAATCAGTGTTGATAGAAGATGATGGGTCATGCAATCAGCAAAGGCATTCATTTTGTCCGTATCTTTGGAGGATATCATTGACCAATTTTGATAACATAGTTTGTAGATTACAATAACTGCTATTTTTTGAGAATTATTTTTTAAGTTCATTTACAATATAGGAATACTTATTTAGAAAAGCAAACCTCCCACTACTCTGGAAGCAGAAGCTGACAGCAGTCAGGTTGGTGTTGTAAACCCTAGTTAACTTATGAAGTCATCCATTACTTTGTCTAATTTTGATCAAAAGGCAGTGTACATATTTCTTGCAAAGAGCCTACAATGCCATTTGGCAATGATATTTATTATCATAAATTGATTGTATTTTAGCCTAACATTAGAAATATAAAGGTGTTTGTTTGCCGTTTTTTCTTTTACAGCATAGCTTCAAATCTATCTTCTCAACAGTGTATTAAATGTCATTGTCAATTTCCATAGACTCAGAATGTAAAGTAGGAAAACTTAACATTTGTGAGTGGAACTGGGGAATTGGTGTGAAAATAACTATGAGCAGTCATCTATTTAATTCCACAGAATGTAGTTGTAGTCCTTTGAAGGAAAAAAAAAGCTCGTGTGTGTGTATATATATACACATATACACATGTATACATATGTATACATTTTTACACATGTATACGTGTGTGTGTATATATACACATATATATGAAAAATATTAATGAATCATTTTTGTTATTGATTTACATACCAGAGCTTTTAAATTTTCTTTAGGTTTCTATTTCCTTGAATTAAATTTTCTCTTAGTCATGTACTAGTCAGGTATATAGTCTATTATACTAGTCATTATATAGTCAGGTTACTAAATAAGAAATCTGTCTTAAAGAGAGTGTTACTTTTATTAACAAAAGTGCTTCAATAAAAAACGTACATTCCTCTAGAAAATCCTGATTTGATAGACATGGCATTGTTATATTTTTAAATAAACTCTCCAGGTGATTATTATGCCCACACAATTTTGAATGCCACTGTTTTAGAATCTAGCATTCTGTATTCTGTGTTCTTAGGCCTTAACAGTAACCCTAGAACATAGATCTATGTGGATGCAACTAACATGTTAATTACAGGTTTTGCTTGTTTGTTTTTAAACATGAGAACTTTTTATAAGATGTGGAGTTGCTTATCAAAAAGCTTGTTTCAAACTATTTTGAAAGAGGTTTTCCATAGAGAAAACCTAAAATTGACTAGGAGGAGGTGATAGCTAGGAAGGCTTATTAGTCTATGCCTGTTTTCTTGTGTTCCTGCCCCTTAGTAGGTAAACAGTAAATATTTGTTGATTGAATATGAAAGTGCTTGGGGAAAACAGTAAATATTGACAGAAAAATTATTTTCAAGACAAACTTGTGTTGTGAAAAATATAAACTAAAAGTAGTTTTTCCAGAACTGTAATGACAAGAACCAGGAAATGGAAACCTATTTCATAACCTGCTATGATTTTATTTAACATTATTTAATAAGTACTTTAGCAGAATTTTAAATTCTCCTGCTTATGTCCTGCTTGGGTATTTTCATGTTCCGTGACCTTTCAGCTGCTCTACTAGGTGGGATTTTTGCTGACTTGCCCATGAACTGCAGATAATAGAAGGTGGTATGTTAGATTTTACTAACTAGTGGAAGATGAAGGGATGTGTACTCACGGCCTTTCTCTCTGAATTATGTTGTCTTTGGAAGAGCTTCTCAGATGCTCCATCTGCCTCTGGTGCAAGACAATAGGCATGTGGCCTCCCTTCTTTGAAGCAAAGGCTTCACTAGGCCCTCTATAAAATGAAAATGTTTGTTTTATTTAAGTCAAAAATGCAAATGCATATTTTTAATCAGTAGTTAAGTCTACAGTTATAGTAGGCTTTTATTTCTTTGGTGGGGATATTGTTTTATCTCAGCAAGGTCAATGAATTACCAGATTTTTTTTTTTTTCGAGACGGAGTCTTGCTCTGTCGCCCAGGCTGGAGTGCAGTGGCGCAATCTCGGCTCACTGCAAGCTCCGCCTCCTGGGTTCACGCCATTCTCCTGCCTCAGCCTCCCGTGTAGCTGGGACCACAGGCGCCCGCCACCACGCCCGGCTAATTTTCTTGTGTTTTTAGTACAGATGGGGTTTCACCATGTTAGCCAGGATGGTCTCGATCTCCTGACCTCGTGATCCACCTACCTCGGCCTCCCAAAGGGCTGGGATTACAGGCATGAGCATGTCACAGTGACTTTTATAATGCAAAAAGACTTTTATAAATGCAGTATTTAAAAAAAATAGATTAAGCAATTAAGATGTGTTGCCATTTGGATTAGGAAGGCACTAGCTTGTGTTCAGCCTAGCCACTTAATTACAAAACTTTTCCTTTTAACAGTAGTTTAATAATCTATAGTAGAGATTGGCAAACTGTGGTCAGCAACTGCTGCCTGTTTTTGTAAATAAAGTTTTATTGGAACATAGCCACTCTCATTTGTTTATGTACATGTCAATGGTTTGTGCTACAATAACAGAATTGAGTTGTTGTCACAGACCATCTGGCTCCCAAAGCCTGAAATATTGGCTCTCTGTCCCTTTAGAAAAAAATTTGCTGACGCTGTTTCTATAAATAATATAATTTAGTTTGGTGCCTTTAGCCCCTAATTAAAAAAAGTTCTAATAAGCTTTTGATATTTCACTTCTACTTTATGGTTTATACATAGCAAGACTATTACCTACATTTTTTGAGGAAGAATTGTAAAAGATTCACGTTGATATTCATAATAATTTTCTATCAGGAAGAAGTCATGTAAGAAAATTATATGAAACATTTATATTTTACCTCATAGCATTTAAAAGATTTCTTCTTTCTGAGTAGTTAAGATTATGAATTAGATTGAATTAAGTGAGATGTAGCATTTTTTACTGTATTAATCATGTTTTTTTTAGTTGTATCTGAGACGGAAGTTTTACTAAAAGAGTTGGAGCAAATGCTACAGCAAGCACTGCAACCCACAGTCACACCTGATGAGTCTGAAGAAGGATATGGAGAGGAAATAAATACGGGAGAAAAGGTAATATTGATAGTTATTTTCAGACCTAAATAACAACTTCAAATTATTTAAACAGTAGAATTTTTCCTCATTGTACATTTTAAATATATAAAAAACTATTTTTTATGTCTGAAATTTGAGTCCTTGATTATCATGAGGTAAATAATAAACTAGTAGCCTGTTAAGAAATCAAAACACATCTATCAGTATTTGAAAAAAAAAATCTGTGTTTAAGCAGAGGAGTTCTTTTAATTTTAAATCTTTGGGATTGGAGTGAAGAAAGATGGACGATGCTCACTGTAGCTGAAGTAGGCCACTCCAGAGAGAATTCCCCCTTGCTACCAATCTTTACAGTCAGGAGAGGGGGCCAGGATAACAAGAGCTCACTGGAAAATCTGCCCTGTCTGGGCTATGCACCGAGATAATCTCTACAGGGACAAACCTTATCATTAACATACTGGAGGTAGAATTTTTCACTGGAATAAGTTTTACTATTTATATGTAGACTCATCCTGTTTTAATTTTTTCATTTGGCTTTCTAGGTTGAACTCAGAAAGGCCAAATGTGCTTACTTTATTCAATGTCTCTGCAAATAAAATGAGAGTTTGTGATACAAGGCTCTGCCATTAGTACAGAGCAGTGATGTGGTAGGTATGAGACAAAGAAGTCATAGGGTAGACACTTTCCTGTGCCAGTGCAGCTGTTCCCTAACTAGGAAAAAAATGGCAGTGAGGAGTTCTGTAACCCTAAGGCTTTATTCATTCATTTATTTAGATATGCAGTGCGCCTGGAGTCAAGAGAGCATATTGACACTGACTCTGAAATATAATCCTGTGTCCCAGTCCTGGTCCTGCCAATAAGGACTTGTGTAATTTGAAAAAGTGGCTTATCACTTACCTCAGAGGATTGTTTTGAGGATTAAATATGATAAACCAGGAAAAGTGCTTTCCATAGGAACAAACACCCCAGGTTTGGCTATTACTGCAGATGAGAATTGGCAATGGCAGTTGCTAGAGGGAATAAGTGCTTAGATTTTCTTACTTCATCTCTCTTTTCCCACATTCACACTTTGAGCAACTGCCTGTCTCCAAGTCTGTCTGTTCCAAGATGTAGAAAAAGATGGATTTATAAATGGACAAAGGGGTTTACACCGTTAAGCAGACTGCCCAGTTGTATGATTTCATTCAGAATGTCAACAAAAATAAAGATTATTCATAAACAGGTCCTTTATTGAGTTAGAAATTAATAAAATATACAGAATATACTACTATGGAGATGAATGTGCTAAAGGAAAGTAATATTAACATTAAAAACTCCTACTGAGTTGAAAAACATAACTTTCTTAATCAGCATCAGCAATATCAATTTTTACCTGAATGTGCATGAGTTGTAAATGCTACTTTTCCAGTTGGATTCCTTTCTAAAAAAAAAAAAAAAAAAAAAGACTTGTTTACTATATATGGGTCTTTTGCAGAACAAGAACTGTAGATTGGTATCATACATCCCACATACGTATAATTAATATACAAATTATTCTTTTTCAGCAAATGTGTGTTTTATTTGAATACCATATGGTTTTGTGTAGTGTTTTTCAGTGTTAGCAGTTTCTTTTCAAAAATACAGCCAGGTTGATCTTTAGAGCGATGTCCTGGAGCTTTTACAGGCACAGAATTGACTTCTGTTTTGCCATTATAAGTAGTACCTTGATAGAACAGAGAAATACTTCTGATTTTTATTTCTTAAGGTAAAATACATAGTTTTAACCCATCACCAGGCAGGAGCTTGCTTTTGTTTTAGATTCTTGTATTATTTTCTTCTTTCAAACAGCATTTCAGAAGTGTAAAAATTAGCTATTTTAACTGGCTAGTGGGCAGGTGAGTGCCTCCTGGTTACTGAATCATAAGCACTGTGCATACTAAGCTTTGTAAGTCTGGCATTCGTGCCAGATTCAGGATATTTGGGTTCTTGTTCACTTTTAAATGAGGAGAATAACAGTGAAACCAACTAGCAAAGCTGGAGAAATTTCAGTTTAAAAGTAAATAAATAATCACATGTTGGAATTTATTTACTGTTATTAGAAATAATTAATATGTCTCCCAAAAGCAACTCCACTTAAAGCTGGAGATGTATTGTTTTTAGGAGAAGGTGGCCTCTTATAAGGTAAATACTCCAAGAAGAGACCCCTAAGAATTTTAAAGTCCTGAGCACGTTGACTCTCTGAGCAGACATTGTATAAGCTGTTTTCAAAGTTGTGAATTTGATGATGTTTTCATCATTCATTTCACCTATGAGGTTTCAAGTGGATTATCTCAGGCATTTACATCAATAGATGAGAATAACAACATGGAAAAAAGCTTATACACATAGATAATCAAAACTCATTTCTATTTGTCATTGAAATGTTTTATGAAATTATTTTCCTACATAGAGTCACCTTCCTAATTATGTTCTTCTTAAGCTAATATTAACATTGGGTGACATGCCCTGACTTGGCAAGCAATCAGAGGAAATAAATTTTAGATTTTTATAAATCCACCTGAATAATTCACAAATTGAATAATCCATATACAAATAAAATAGAGTTTACTGAAAAATTATTGGTATAAAAGTGTACATTTTTGATATGTGAAAATATTTATATGAACTACATATACATTTTTTCCCTTGAATTACATGGGAAGTGAACTCTACCTTTAATAAGCTCTGAAGTTATAAAGCAAATAAATCCACATATGCATTGTTTTTACTAGTGTCCTTTCCCACTAAGCAAGAGCAAATTATCACTATTTTTAAGCAATGCAGATGACCTTTTGACAACATGACCACAGAAAATGTGACTTAAACAGTCACATTTTAAGTTGTATTCCCTATAACAATAATGTAAAAACTAAAACAACGTAGAAAACTCACATAGAATTAGAATTACCACTTTTTTCCAAAGCATAAAATTAAAACTAAAAATATATAAGGCTGGGGAATAGACACAGACCTAAATAATGACTTTTTCTTATATAAACACATTCACCCTACATTATACTATATATAGTGACTATTATTTGAACACTAGAATAACAGAAAAGTTTGTTTAGCTAATGTGGCTTGCGGAATTACTGACTACTTTATGTTTTGTTCCAGTAATCAGGTAAATTTGACGTAGTTCCGATTAATTATATGGTTGTTTTGCAGTTATCTAAATGCAGCCCAGAAGCTCCTGCAGGCAATCTGTTTGAAAACCACTGTGAAGAGGACTATCTTGTAATTGATGGGATAAAATTAAAAGCTGGAGAATGTATTGAGGATATAACTAATAAATTTAAAGAAATAGATGCTTTGATGTCTGAGTTTTATAATACTATACATTTTTAAGTTAATTATAAAAATATTGGCATCTTTATATTTATCCAAAGTTAAAACCTTAAAAATGTTTGGTGAAATAGGTATAAATTATACCAAAGTTTATATTTGCAATAACTTTCTACTTCATATTTTGAGAATGGCCGTGATTTTTAGAGCCAGTCAAATGGTATTTAAGTTAGTGTTAAAAATTTAGAATTAAAAAACCCTGATAGTTGTATTTATATATTTCTTGTTTGCCTTAATTTTTAAATGGTTTGTGAAATTGCCTCACAAACATATGCTTTACAATGATTGTTTAGGCCGTTTATTCAAAAATGGATAACTTAAAATGGCTGGCCAAGCTATTATAAATCTCAGAGGTAATTCAAATCTAATAGACTTAGAGAATGTATATTTGTGGTGGAATCAAACTATTACAAAATAAAAGGAAATAATTTTTTAAATAATTGTTTAATAGAGTTGAAATTTTTCTTGTAAAACAAAATTTCACTTGCTACTTATACTAGAAACAATTATTTCAACCATGGTACCCAAAAACTGACTGCTTAATAGAGTCTCTGGGAGATTTTGGAAGATCAAAATCCTGGACCCTTCCCTGCTGAATCAGTGTCTTTGGAGGTATCATCAGAAAGGTGGAAAAATGTAATTTAACGTGTATACAGAGAAGTTAAACATATTCATTATAAGAAATCTAACAATATAGAAAGTAAAAACTACATCATTTTTCAGGAATTCTCTTGAACAGTTTTAGTAGATATCATTCTAGATCTTGCTTTACGTACACTGAAATGTGTGGGCATTCACACCTATCTTTAGTTCCTGCTCTAGCTCTCTCTGGCGGTACGGGGTGAGGAAAAGGGCATTCCAAGCACATAAAAACCAAAGCTTGAGGAGAGAAGTGCACGAGAGCATCACCACAGTGGTGAATTTTATTGTGAGTTGCCTCATATTGCTTTATCAAGGAGGCAGCACATGTATAAATATTAAAAACAAGTAAGACACCAAACAACCAACATATCACTAAGGACTCATTGAGTGGGTTGCTTCTTTTAAGTATTTTTAGATTCTGTAATAATCACATAGACTGGAGAGTAGAGATAGACCCATAACAGTGAAATATCTTATTTGTCAAAGTAAAGTGTGTATGTATTTCTGTCCTCCTTGTTTTCCTCATGTATTCCTTAGCATTCTGATATTGTGTCATAGGATGTTGAGTTGTAAAGCCTGTCTGGGTTCATATTTTACCTACTAACTTGTCTTAAGTCATATAACCAGTAAATAGAACTCTCAGAAGTTGAGTACATTTCTGTCAGGTTCCAGATCCCACGCCATTGATTACCATCTATAACGTCTTGATGAAGCTTTTAACTAGCTGGGTGGTGGAATGATAATCTAGTTTCCTCATGTGTAAAATGGGGATGGAACTATGTAAACCAAGCATTGTTGTGAGGAATAAATGAGATTCATTTTGTGAAAGTGGTTCGTAAATCAATTTGATCTTCTGTTTTACTCTTTGCAAAGAGAGCCAAGTATGTGTTTAAGTATATTGCAATTAATCATTACTGAGATAAAATGTAACTATACATTTGAAATGATGACTTTTCTTTCTCTTATATTATTTAATCTACTACCCCTCAATATCAGAGTTCCTTCTTTCTCATTTATAAAATTAATCTTTGGAAACCATCACAAGCAACATTATGCTCTTCTGTCTATCTTTTAAGGTACAGCTCACTGTTGAGTTTTAGAAATGGTTTTAAATAACTTTGCTTTCTTAATAGACATTCAGTTAAATAGGGAAAGGTAGGGGAAAGTCTTAGTTTTGATGAGTAGTGGCTGGTTTCTCTGTCATTTTGGATGCACTTCAGCAAATGGCCAAATGCCTTTTGCAAGAAAGACATGCTATTTTTAAGGATATGTTCCTGCAGCAAGTTGGAATTTGGGCCCAGGCTCAAAATAACTTAAAAACCAGGAAGTTCACCAAAATATTTAATCAGCATTAGTCTCCTTCATTGTTGACCCTTCCTTATTATGACATATAATGAATTTCCATAAATCTTAAATTTTATGAAATGAACTTCTTGCAATTTGCAGAGGAAAAGAAGAAGTCAGGAGAGAAATGTATTTATTTACTTTTATTTATTATACTTTAAGTTCTGGGATACATGTGCAGAATGTGCAAGTTTGATACATAGGTATACACATGCCATGGTGGTTTGCTGCACCCATCAACCCATCATCTATATTAGTTAAGTATTTCTCCTAATGCTATTCCTCCCCTAGCCCCCCACCCCGAACAGGCCCTGGTGTGTGATATTCCCCTCCCTGTGTCCATGTGTTCATTGTTCAGCTCCCATTTATGAGTGAGAACATGAGGTGTTTGGTTTTCTGTTCCTGTGTTAGTTTACTGAGAATGATAGTTTCCAGTTTCATCCATGTCCCTGCAAAGGACATAAACTAATCCTTTTTGATGGCTGCATAGTATTCCATGATGTATACATGCCACATTTTCTTTATCTAGTCTATCATTGATGGGCATTTGAGTTGGTTCCAAGTTTTTGCTATTGTGAACAGGGCTGCAATAAACATACATGTGCATGTGTCTTTATCATAGAATGATTTATAATCCTTTGGGTATATACCCAGTAATGGAATTGCTGGGTCAAATGTTATTTCAGTTCTAGATCCTTTGGAATCACCACACTGTCTTCTACAGTGGTTGAACTAATTTATACTCCCACCAACAGTGTAAACATGTTTCTATTTCTGCACATCTTCTCCAGCATCTGTTGTTTCCTGACTTTTTAATGATTGCCATTCTAACTGGCATGAGATGATATCTCATTGTGGTTTTGATTTGCATTTCTCTAATGACCAGTGATGATGAGCTTTTCTTCATATGTTTGTTGGCTGCATAAATGTCTTCTTTTGAGAAGTATCTGTTCATATCCTTCGCCTACTTTTTGATGGTTTTTTTCTTTCTTGTAAATTTGTTTAAGTTGTTTGTAGATTCTGGATATTAGCCCGTTGTCAGATGGATAGATTGCAAAAATTGTCTCCCATTCTGTAGGTTGCTTGTTCACTCTGATGATAGTTTCTTTTGCTGTGCAGAAGGTCTTTGGTTTAATTAGGTCCCATTGGCTTTCATTGCCCTTGCTTTCGGTGTTCTAGTCATGAAGTTTTTGTCCATGCTTATGTCCTGAATGGTACTGCCTAGATTTTCTTCCAGGGTTTTTATGGTTTTAGGTCTTACACTTAAGTCTTTAATCCGTGTTGAGTTAATTTTTGTATAACCTGTAAGGAAGGGGTCCAGTTTCCGTTTTCTGCATATGGCTAGCCAGTTTTCCCAACACCATTTATTAAATAGAGAATTATTTCCCCATTGCTTGTTTTTGTCAGGTTTGTCAAAGATCAGATGGTTGTCGATGTGTGATGTTATTTCTGAGGCCTCTGTTCTGTTCCATTGGTCTATATATCTGTTTTGCTGCAAGTATCATGCTATTTTGGCTACTGCAGCCTTGTAGTATAGTTTGAAGTCAGGTAACATGATGCTTCCAGTCCAGCTTCTTCTTTTTACTTAGGATTGTCTTGACTATACAGGCTCTTTTTTGGTTCCTTATGAAATTTAAAGTAGTTTCTTATAATTCTGTGAAGAAAGTCAATGGTAGCTTGATGGAGATAGCATTGAGTCTATAAATTACTTGGGTAGTATGGCCATTTTCATGATGTTAATTCTTCCTATCCATGAACATGGAATGTTTTTTCATTTGTGTTCTCTCTTATTTCCTTGAGTGGTGGTTTGTAGTTCTCCTTGAAGAGGTCCTTCACATCCCTTGTAAGTTGTATTCGTAGGTATTTTATTCTCTTTGTAGCAATTGTGTATGGGAGTTCACTCATGATTTGGCTCTCTGCTTGTCTATTATTGGTATATAGGAATGCTTGTGATTTTTTGAACACTGATTTTGTAACCTGAGACTTTGCTAAAGTTGCTTATCAGCTTAAGAAGATTTTGGGCTGAGACGATGGGGTTTGCTAAATATACAATCATGTCATCTGCAAAAAGAGACAATTTGATTTCCTCTGTTCCTATTTGAGTACCCTTTATTTCTTTATGTTGCCTGATTGCCCAGGCCAGAACTTCCAATATTGTGTTGAATAGGAGTGGTGAGAGAGGACATCCTTGTCTTTACCAGTTTTCAAAGGGAATGCTTCCAGCTTTTGCCCATTCAGTATGATATTGGCTGTGGGTTTGTCATTTGTTATAAATAGCTCTTATCATTTTGAGATACGTTCCATCAGTACCTAGTTTATTGAGAGTTTTTATCTTGAAAGGGTGTTGAATTTTATCGAATGCCTTTTCTGCATCTATTGAGATAATCATGTGGTTTTTGTCATTGGTTCTGTTTATGCAATGGATTACATTTATTGATTTGTGTATGTTGAACCAGCCTTGCATCCCAGGGATGAAGCTGACTTTATCATGGTGGATAAGCTTTTTGATGTGCTGCTGGATTCAGTTTGCCAATATTTTATTGAGGATTTTTACATCAATGTTCATGAAGGATATGGGCCTAAAATTTCTTTTTTTGTTGTGTCTCTGCCAGGTTTTGCTATCAGGATGATGCTGGCCTCATAAGATGAGTTAGGGAGGAATACCTCTTTTTCTATCATTTGGAATAGTTTCAGAAGGAATGGTACCAGCTCCTCTTTGAACCTCTGGTAGAATTTGACTGTTAATCCATCTGGTCCTGGGCTTTTTTTGGTTGGTATGCTATTAATTACTGCCTCTATTTCAGAACTTGTTATTGGTCTATTCAGGAATTCGACTTCTTCCGGGTTTAGTCTTGGGAGGGTGTAGGTGTCCAGGAATTCATCAATTTCTTCTAGATTTCTAGTTTATTTGTATAGAGATGTTCATAGTATTATTTGATGGTAGTTTATATATATGTGGGATCAGTGATATATACCCAAAGGATTATAAATCATTCTACTATAAAGAAACATGCACGTGTATGTTTATGGCAGCACGATTCATAATAGCAAAGACTTGGAACCAACCCAAATGCTTATCAATGACAGACTAGATAAAGAAAATGTGGTACATATACATAATGGAATACTATGCAGCCATAAAAAGGAATGAGTTCATGTCTTCTGCAGGGACATGGATCAAACTGCAAACCATCATTCTCAGCAAACTGACACAGGAACAGAAAACCAAACACCACATGTTCTCACTCATAAGTGGGAGTTGAACAATGAGAACGCATGGACACAGGGAGAGGAATATCACATACTGCGGCCTTTTGGTGGGTGGCTGGCTAGGAGAGGGATAGCATTAGGAGAAATACCTAACGTAGATGATGGGTTGATGAGTGCAGCAAACTACTGTGGCACATGTATACCTATGTAACAAACCTGCACGTTCTGCACATGTATCCCACAACTTAAAGTATAATAAAAAACAAAAACTTTTAGAATGAATAAATGAATTCAGTAAAGTTGCAGGATACAACTTTAGCATACAAAGATGAGTAGTATTTCTGTACACTGATAACAAACTAGATGAAAAAGAAATCAAGAAAGCAATCCCCATTTACAATAGCTACAAAAACGTAATAAAGTAAAATACCTAGAAATAAACTTAACCAAGGAGGTAAAAGACCTCCTGCAAAACTACAAAACACTGATGAAAGAAATTGAAGAGCCACAAGTAAAAAGACACACCAGGTTTATGGATTCAAATAATTAGTATTTTAAAAATGACCTTACTACCTAAAGCAATCTACAGAGTCAATGCAATTTCCATCAAAACACCAATAACATTCTTCACAGAAATAGGAAAAAAATTATAAAATTATAAAATTTACATAGAATGAAGAAAGAGGTCAAATAGACAAAGCAATTCTGAGTTAAAAGAAGAAAGCTGGAGGCATCATACTACCAGATTTCAAAATATGCTACAAAGCTATAATAACAAAACCCACATTGTACTGGCATAAAAACAGACATAGAGACCAAGTGAAATATAATAGAGACTCCAGAAATTAATCCATGTGTTTATGATAATACGATTTGTTATAAAAGCACCAAGAACACTCTGTGATGAAAGGACGATCTCTTCAATAAATGGTGCTGGGAAAACTTGACATCCATATACAGAAACTGAAACTAGATCCCTATCTCTCACCATATACAAAAATCAAATCAAAATGGATTAAATACTTAAAACTCAAATCTATAAAACTATTAAGAGAAAGCATAAAGTAAATGATTCAAGACCTTTTTCTAGACAAAAATTTTAAGATTAAGAATTCAAAAGCATGGACAACACACAAAAAAATAAATGGGACTATGTGAAATTTAAAAGCTTTTGCATAGCAAAGGAGACAATTAACTTAGTGAAGAGACAACCTGAGAACCTGTAGAATGGGAGGAAATATTTGCTCATTTGGCAAGGGACCAATATCCAGAACATATAAGAAACTCAAGTATTTGACAGCAAACAAAACAATTAAAAAAATAAACAATCTGATTAAAAGGTGGGCAAAAGTTCTAAATAGACACTCCTCAACAGAAGACAAAAGGCCATCAAGTATATGAAAAAAAAAAGATGCTCAACATCACTAATTATCAGGAAAAATGCAAATTAAAACCACAATGAGATATCATCTCATCCCAGTTAAAATGGCTATTACAAACCACAAAAAAGAACAAATGCTGATGAGAACACAGAGTAAAAGGAACTCTTTAACACTACTGGCAGGAATGTAAATTAATACAGCCATTATGGAAAACAGTATGGAGGTTTCTAAAAAATCTAAAAATATAACTACTACACAATTCAACAATTTCATTACTGGATATTTATCCAAAGGCATAAAAATCACTGTATCAAAGGGATACCCACACACACATGTTTCTTTCAGCACCATTCACAATAACCAAGATAGGGAATCAAACTTGGTGTCCACCAACAAGAGAATGGAGAAAGATACCTGTATATATACACACTGGAATACTACTGAGCCGTAAAAAGTGAATGGAGAAGGATAACTGTATATATACACACTGGGATACTACTGAGCCATAAAAATGAATGAAGTCCTGTCATTTGCAGCAACCTTGGTGGAACTGGAGGCCATTATGCTAAGTGCAATAAGCAAGGCACAGAAAGGTAAGTATTTCATACTCTCACTCATATGTGGGACCTATACAAATTAATCTTACAGAGGTAGGAAAATGGAATGATAGTTACCAGAGTCTGGGCAAAGGTGGGGGAGAGCATAAAGTGTGATTGGTTAATGGATCCAAACATACAATTAGATAGACAAAAGGTTTAGTGTTTGATAGCACAGTAGGTTGATTATAGTTAAAAAAAAAATTGTGTATTTCAAAGTAGCTAAAAGATAAGAATTTAAATGTTCCCACCACAAAAAAATGATAAATGTTCATGGTGATGGATTTGATCACATTTTAAGGATATATATCAACATACCACATGTACCCCGTAAATATGTATAACTATTATGTATAAATAAAATAGATTAATTTCAGAAAGAATAAATCTGGCAGACAAGGGGGGAAAATTAAATGTTAAAAGAAACGATGCATCACTTGATTTAAATGCTAAATGCCCTTTTTGCCAATCACTGTTGTGATGAATACTAGTGCAGAGTCATTGGGTTAATAAACATTTTGGTGAACTGATAGAATTTAAAGGTCCAGAGAGTTATATTCCAGTTTGGACAGGGGTAGGGATTTGGAAGTGCTTTAGAGAATGAAGTCAGTGTTTACTGATTCCTTTTATGAAAGTGGTCATGTAGTTTTCTTTCCTGTATCATAGTCATGATCAGTGAATTTTTTGATATTAAATTACTTAGCTGATAATTTTTAAAATCCACTTTTCTTGGATTAAATTGAAATTTATTGCAATGAGAGCATGAAAACTATTTCATTTTTCATTCACATATTTCATCCACAAATACACATATTTTGTATGTTTGTAGTCTCTATTTGTAATGTCTAGCTTTGGATGATGGTTCTTGCCCCAGCCCTTGCACTAAGTATTTAAATTCATTCAAAACCATTATTGCTCATAAATTTTACCTTACACGAAATAGATTATAAATACTTTTAGGTCAGGGTCTGGGATTTATGGATTTTTATAATCCTTTGACCTAGCACAGCAAGCAAGGGCTTAAGAAATATTTGTTTAATAAATGAATAAATCAAGTTTATGTTATTAAAATGCCTGGAACAAATACCCTTGCCCAAGTAAGGATTAAATTTGCCATCTAACTTAGCCTTTCCAATTATGTAAGTCTAAGTTCTCAAAACTGGATGAAACTTGAATGTTTTCACATTTTAGCCCTCACACATGGCCACATATGCTTTATTACTTATTTCAGGTGTGTGTCAGCCAGTATTTAAGATGATTCTCAACTTCTGGTATCCAAACTCATGTAGTCTCTTTTTACATTGAATAGGGCTGAACTGTATAACCATTAAGATGCTGCAAACATGACAGAATGTAACCTCCAAGGCTCAGTCATAAAAAACAGTGCAGCTTTTACTTTGATCTCTTTTGGAGAAGTCATCTGGAGGAATCTAGCTGGCACACCATGAGGACATTCTAGCAAGCCTATATAGAGGTCCATGTGGTAAGCAACTGAGGCCTCCAGCCAACAACCAGCACTAACGTGACAGCCATGTGGGTGAGCTCTTTTAGAAGTTATCCCACTAGCCTCAGTCAAGTCTTCAGACAACCACAACCCATCTTGACTGCAACTTCATGAAAGACCCTGAGCCAGAACTTCTCAGCTAAGGCTTGCCTAGATTCCTGACCCACACTCATGTTTTGAGGTAATTTCTTACACATCAATAGATAACTAATGCAATATTTGATGGGTTTGTCTCACCAAATAGATTATAAGCATCTTAGAGAAAAGAACCATATGTCTCATTTCTCACAGTGCCTGGAGTAGCATTGAGATACTTGTCTCAATAAATGATGTCAATGCTTTACAGTTACATTCTAGTCAAGTCAACAAATATTTATTAATGTCTACCAGATACTCTTCTAGGGGCTAAGAAAAGTAAACATAGAGGGACAAGGTAAAGTCTAATGGAGAAGACAGACAATTTAAAAATAGATATAGATCAGGGCAATGAATCAATGAAGATAGGAAGCTAGGAAGAAAACCAAAACAAGGATGGGGGGTGATACTTTGTATATTTTAGACAGGGTGTCAGAAAGGCCTCTCCAGTTTTGTGCATTGAACTATGCATGTATCTGGGAAAGAGCATCCCAGGCAGAGGGAACCACAAGTTCAAAGGTTATGATACTGCAAAAGCATGACATATTCAATAAGGCCAATATGGCTAAGGCCGAGTTCACTATTTGCTTCAGATTTCACTATTTAGTTAATTGAACTTCTCACGAATGCAACTTTACATTTGAATCTCTCACATTGGCTTGGATCCTGCTTCCTGAATTTGAACATGGCACCAAATATTGGTCTACTATAAGCAGATCTGTTCATGTAAGTTCGTTATTTTATAAACACATGAATATGGCTAACAAGTCAAAATAAGCTAATATTTGTAATTGGAATGAAGAATTAGAAAATTTACTGATTGCAATCTTCCTGTTATTATTTCTGCTCTTTGAAGCTTTCTGATTTCATTAAAGCCATTAGTGCCCACCAATAAATTACATAGCCTTTGTAGTAACACAAATATGTTTGAATGTTACTGACATTGCAGGAAAGAAGCAGGCTCAATCACTATATGTTTATGAAGAAATAACGTCTCAAATTGGCAAGTGATTATCTCTCCCAACAGAAGAACAAATAAAATTCCATCATTCCATGCTGTGGACTTTACTTCTTTTCCTTTAGTTCTGAAACACATATCATGTTGAATCAAGTGATCACTTAATAATGAATTCAGCCTTCATTACAGTGTGTTAGTGATCATAAATAAATGAAATGTGTGCATTTCATGGACATACAGTTTTTTAAATCTTGTATTTCACCTCAGATAACCAAGTGAAGTGTATCCTTATTTTAAAAGTAAACACTCCTTTGAGAGGCATAATGCAGAATTTAAACTCACATTTAACATTCTTAATTATATGTAAATAAGAACTCCTGCTGGGCGCGGTGGCTCACGCCTGTAATCCTAGCACTTTGGGAGGCCGAGGAGGGCGGATCACGAGGTCAGGAGATCCAGACCATCCTAGCTAACACGGTGAAACCCTGTCTCTACTAAAAATTCAAAAAATAAATTAGCCGGGCGTGGTGGCGAGCGCCTGTAGTCCCAGCTGCTCGAGAGGCCGAGAGGCAGGAGAATGGCGTGAAGCTGGGAGGTGGAGCTTGCAGTGAGCCAAGATTGCGCCACTGCACTCCAGCCTGGGCGACAGAGCGAGACTCCGTCCCCAAAAGGCAAAACAAACAAACAAACAAACAAACAAACAAAAAACTCCTCATTCTTTTACTACGACAGTAGCTGGTGTTCTCTCTTTAAAAGACGAGTGATATTCTTTCTGGCATGCTCCCTTTTATAAACATAATCTTGGCAAATTAATGAATTATTTTATTTGTGCTTTAATGCTGAAGAGTAAACTTCACAGAGGACGCATGGGGGAAGTGGGGAATAGGAATAATAAGGCAGAACAAGGGAGAATCAAAGAGGGGAAGCCAGAAAGAGAGAGACACAGAGATAGAAAGATACAAAGAGAGAAAAATTCTGTAGCTTGTGTGCATGTGTGTGGGGAGAAGAAGAAGAAGGGGGCAATTGGGGGGGGGGGCAGGCAAGACAGTGAAGAGGTAACTACTGAGATATAGCCAGAACGGAAAAAGAACAACCATTTAAAGACTAGGATTTGTTGGTGAGAAAGAAGAATAGTTTGTTATTTTTTAAATACATAATACTGAAAAATGTAATTACCACACATACTTTTTCTTAAATAGAAATGAGGCCATTCAAATTATAAAAGGAAAAATATTAAAAATTCCTAAAAGTAAATGCATCTATTAAGTATTTTACCTGGAAGCCTAATACCGTACATTTTTATCAAAGCAAATTAAAAGGTATGAGGACTAGGCATGTGTAGTGTCATTTATAATTGAGTTTTCCAAGCTCTATCAGAATTTCTTTTGATAACCTAATTAGATATAGACAAATGTATTTTAAAAATCTTTCTGTGATTCATACTTACTTGATATGAATTGTTTCACTTTGAGACACTCGACTCTGATAATAATTTACCAAAAATATTAACTTTGATAGAATCTAGTAAATGAATTTGTAAAATGTAAACAAATTTCAAACTTTCTAATAACTTATTTTTCATGAGTTATAATGCATATGATTTATACATTTAGCATAAACTTAAGCATATGCTGAAATCTATTCTTCTTAAATTGCAAATTTTTGACGATACTTAATCTTTAGCTTCAGGACATTCAAACAATTATTTGGAATTTTCCAAACCCCTAGAATTTGGTTTTCTAAGTAGCAAGAACTTTAAATATTCATTCTCCATAGAAATGATTATCTCTTAATCACAATTTTAAGAGAATTTTGGTATGTTTTATTGAAGAGAAAAGTGTTTAACAATCCCGCCAATGTTTTAAGTAGAAAAATAAAAAACAACCAAAGAAGTAAATTCTCACACATATTTTCCCTAAAGGACTTCCTTCTTTTAGAAACTATATTTCAAGGGAAATCTAATCTGTGTGTACTTGATTCATTTATACACCGTCAGAGACATTTCAGATACCAACACTTTTTAAGAGTCTTCTTATAAGACTTTTCCAAGATATTTTTATTTGGACTAGAAGTTCATGTTTTGTTGACACTAAATGGAGCTTGGGATGAGAGAGAAAAAGTTAGCTCGGAGACCACAGAGTTCAAGTGACTCCAAACAAGGTCAAAAGCATTCTTCTAGTCTCAAATAAGATTGTAGTGAAGAATAGAAGTGTTCACTGTGTGATAGCATGTTTGAGCCAAAGATTTAAAAAAGAAATAATACATTATCCTGAAACCATTAAATACTTAAGGCCTAAAACAAATTCTATACAAAGTAGAA